>NC_035437.2:112920800-113220800 GCF_002127325.2 Helianthus annuus | reverse complement strand
AGACAATATGGTGTGTCCCAGGAGGTACAGTGTTTTATTTTGTTGTAATATAGCCACTTATAGGGCCTTGCTAAGGTGGCTGCTATAAAGCTTTGTGTTGCCATTCAATAAAAAAAATCATTCGGATTTGATACTACACTTGATACTACACGTATGATCTATTTCAATTAACTATAATTAATTACTGAATAATTAGTTGAAATATTAGTAATGTGCAAAGGTAGACTAAATGACTAATATATAGAGGCACTATCGATCTGGTTCAACTATTTAAATATTAGCAATTATATACTACTTTTTCGGGAATATCGTAAAAGAGGAAATAGCAAATAGAGGAATTGGGACATACAAGATGAATGGGGAAATATGTAAATATTATTTAACAAGTTCATTAGGGGTAAAATGGGAATTCATAAGAGTAGTTTTAGTGAAAAGGAGAAATATGTAATATATATAGTTTAAGAAGGGGAAATATGTAATTAAATTTTCTGGTTGGGTAAATATGTAATAAATCCTCTTAGGAGGGGGAATATGTAAAAATCCCTTTAATATACTATCTATTTAACTATTTTGGAACTGAAATATATTTTAATATATTACTTATTCGACTTTCTTAAAACCAAAGTATATTTTTATATATACTACAAACCTTTTTATCAAAATATTGTTTTTCAAACAACATATTTTATACAAACTCATTTTACTTAATTATTTATTTATGCATCTTTCTTTTATATCATCTGTTTTCTTATCAATTATTATATGATTTATAAAAGAAAACATTTTTAAAGTTCATGACTATTTTTGTTAAAACATTCTTTTAAACTTACAAGTCATGAATCCTATTTTTAATAGAACCTATGTATCTCACATGCATTTTTATGCTGACGTACCTATTTTTACATATGTTTCAGGTGCTGCTTTGTGATGATTGTTGATGCATGATACACATAGGATGTAGGATGGACTCGTGCCTTAGCGACTTTAAAACTTGAAAAACAATATTTGTATTTATTTGATTTGTAATAAAACAATGAGTTCAATAATTCAATAAAACGAAATTATTTAATCCATGGTTGTGAAACAATGATTCTGTTACAACACTCCCCGACGTTTCCGCCACGTTTTGTTGTTTTACGTGGTCGGGGTGTGACACAAGTTCAGTGGCCCCAGCCCAGGACGAACAAGGGACCACGAAGAAGTAGAGGTTCTTCGTGAATGTTATAACAACCAACAAACCAGTCGAAGTATGTTCTTCGCCGAAGGATTCTTCGTCAGGCAGTTCTTCGTGAAGGAGTTCTTCGCAGTCTTGATCTTGACCTTTCGTCTATGGGAGATTCATCGTCAATCAGTTGGGGGTTCTTCGGCAGGGAGATTCTTCGTCTCTTGGTTCTTTGTCAGTCATGGATTCTTCAACAGTGGATTGTTCGCCAATGAGAGGTTCTTCTTGGATGCAGATATGAAGAAACCCTAGTGTTTCTTCAACAGCCGCCACCCCTCTTCAAGAGCATAGCTAACTGTTCGTTTGTAGATCTGATGAAAAACCTACAAATGATGATGAAAACTTGATTTTCTGGTGTGAAACAGCAAACCCAACCCTTTTGTACAGTCCGATTCATCTCAGATCCGTAAGGGTTCAAATCTGGGTTTTTCTTCTTTACACCTTTTTTTACATCTTGAAACATGTGACTTAGTTAATTGTTAGATTCACTAAATCGGGTACCATGGCTCTGATACCAATTGCAGGTTCGTGATTCGGACCGTAACCCGTGATTAATGTGATTATGTTCAAGACGGGAGAGATTAGAGACGGATAAACAAAAATTTCTTGTATTAATTCGGTAGCATAACATTACAAAGCGCCCGATTAAAACCTAACCGAACCATACCAAAGGAGCATACATCCGGGGAGAGACCAAGTGGTGATCTCTCCCCCAAAGTCTAAAACCGTCATCACTTTGCAAATGAACCAAGGGGTGGTATTTATAGCACATCCACTTTCACTTGCAAACACACACGGTCAAACAAATAACCCTCTCGTTTAGCCACTTCAAACGAGCGGGTCAATACACGTTCGTTTGACCGTTTCACTAACTATTACATAATCAGCATAAAGTAATTCTAATCTATTCCAACAACATCGGTCACAAAAACTGCACCAACAACGAGCCGTATCCACAATAAATTGCATCAACAGTATTATAAAATAGAAACCGCTGAATTCAAAAAGATCATATGGAAACAGAACATATATCCGATGGTGATACCGAACTCTCCACATATTCTAATGAATGCAGCCTCCCATTTTGGTCAAAATCCCTCAACAACTTCACCACCATATGCGAATCTTTAAACATGTCGTAGATGACGAATTGTTGTTCAGACAGCTGCCACATAAGCAGTTTCCCATCATCCAAGATACACATCCTCACTACACAAGATGCATATGAAATTAGCATTGAGAACCGTGATTTGAACGAAAGCACTGTATTCCATGATTTCCCAAAACCATGTTCGTTCATCACCCTTAACTCGTACCCTTCCACATTAACTTGAGAGCAAAGCATGCAAAGGCGGCCTTTGTATGTACCCAAACGTATGAGGCTACGTCTATCTGGAATTTTTATCTCTGAAAATACCATCTTCTTGATATCAAGAGCTAGGATCAATGGAGTTCGGAAATGCACCGTTCTCACTGCATTCCAATACAAAAGTCCATTTACAAAGATACCTCATAGCTGTTGGAAACAAAATAGTCCCCGATTAACTTGGAAGGTCTGCTCCATGACATATATTTAAGACTAAAAACCTCACAGGATTTAGAATCAACCTCACATGATTTAAAACGACCACAGCAATTATCTTTTAATCTAACAATCTTTAAGTCATCTGCGGTTGTGCCATAGCCAAATCCATACACATAGTTGTTATATGGATCAAATTTTCGTGAATGAGGAAGTTCCTTGAACTCTCCCAAGAAAGGGTTGTAAAGAACTGTATCATCCTCAAACAAAATGTGATCGATGATCGGGTTATCATACTTTAGGACTAAAACTAGTATCCCCTTGAATGACCCAGCAACAGTGATATCTCTATACCTTTCAGGGTTAATTAAAGGATCGGAAAGCTCGATCATCAATGGAGCGCATGTGTTGTCTATGGCTTGAAATGGAAAGCTGGGGAGAAAGATCATCGGTCGTGATCTCAAATTCATAAAGTTAGGATCCGATATCTGTCGCATCCATAGCTTTGATAAACATTTTAACTGCACCAAGGGTTTTGTTACTTTTGTAGGCAATCGAAGAAATATTTGGTGAAGAATCTGTGCAGATAGATACATATCCGCCATTGATGATTGATAGTCAACTGAAAGGAGAAATTAAATTATCAGTTTATGAATCAAGTAAATTTAAAAAACCCTAATTACCGTGCATCAATAATCTTATAACAACTTTTAGCAATGTTATAAATGTAAATGAAATCCCTGCATCAATATAAGACTGATTCCAAGCAACCAGGGTAAATAATTGACGGATAAAACTAATGCATCCAAAACAAGTATACTGAGCAAATTCTGACTAAAGTAATTGAGCATCAAGAAAGAATTTAATAATGAAAGCTATCTGTGATATAACAAATCAACAACAATCACTAATCATCAAAGAAATGAACAGGCTAACTATAAGAAGCGTATTCACTTAATGCATTTTTTTTCAACTAGTTACACAGTTGGAAAATCCACCAAATGTAAAGATCTTAGAACAGCTGAATCCATAATTTCTTGTACAGTTGTGATATCTTCTGTCAAAATAAGTAAACAGAAAATGGCAAATTTTTAAAACTGTCTGGGTGGAATTGATGCAAAATTTTTGTTAATCAATTTTGTTTTTGGATAGACGCAATTAATTAAAAATGGGCTATTTTTTTAATGGGCTGGATCTGCTTGACCAGCCTGCTCTTTTTATTCAGTTCATATTGATTCGATTTTGCGGTTAAGGATGTTGTGAACATGTGAATTTACTCAGAATAACTTTTAAACAGTTCTGGCATTTGCTATTTAACTATGTTCTAAGAGCATTTTTAGGAAATAACATCATGCAAAATTCAACTATAAAATTTTACCACCTTGATATTGCGCAACTTTCTTTTGGGCTTGAATCATGGCCCGCTTTCCCATTCCACGTGGACGCGATTCACGCACTTGTTTGGGCGTCTCGCTGCCTGAAAATACTAAGGAATGACGTTACATGTGATGTTCAAATAACCATGTCAACATTACATGTTATAACAACTTAAAAAAGCTCAGAAACTGAAAACAAAAGCCGAACCAAGATTCAAGTATGGTTCAAATGATTTTAAGCTTGTAATTTTACCATCTTGTTCTTGCTCAGCTTTCTTTTGAGAACTCTTTGCGCGCGGACGCTTTCTAGGTGGCATCACAAATGGTTCAAGCAATTGCCTGAAATATTTTCTCAGCTCCTGTGACAGTAAAAGAATAAATAATGAAGAAACAGAAAACACTAAAAGTTGGTATTCTCTCTCACATCATGTACTATAATTTGTAGATTTATATATACTATTAGTGAGACTCTATCTATTAGGGGTGTTCAAGATCATTTTAATTTCCCAACCCGTATGAAAATTTCAGATATCCGAAAATCGAACTTTGGATGCAGATATTTAAACGGATACGGAAATTTAAAAATCAAACAAAATAAAACCATTTCTTGCATAGAATTAAACTAAACTCTTTTTCAATATTTCAAGGATCGTATGTAAACAAAAAGCGTATTACAAATTTATAGATAAACTCAAAGTCAAACAATTCAAACAACAAAAAACATTCAAAATGCAACGATTTAATATTTACTTTTTGAATTTTTACTAAATTTCTGATTATTCAGATGAATTTTTTAGAGTCCACATCCGAATCAATTACGAAACATCAGATTTTCAATTCGATTTTTATGGATAATTCGGATTTCGTTACGGATTTTGTAATTTTGGTGCGAAAAACAAAATGAAATAAAGCAGAAGCAGATTGAACCATCGAAAATTCACATGATTGAATAACAAAAGATCAAAGCTACTTGCTAAACATCTAAAGATTAAAGCGACCTTTAAGTGGTATGAGAGCAGGCTTTATATAGAGAGTGCTCTTACCGTTGTAGACTTCGTGTTGGAGGTTAGATTTATAGATCAGTTTTGTTTAATCTAGAGAGTTTTATATTTTCTAGGATTTTCTCATACTTTTCTTATGTTTTTCATGGATTCTTCATCTATTTCTTGATTTTTCATGATGGATGGTGATTAGATTTTAGTTGTGAGTGTTTGTTCTTGATTGGATTGTTGAGATTGTGTTCAGAAAGTGTCAGATCTAAAAGTTTTCTGCATATTGCATATTCTCTGGGTTTTTGAAGAAGATTACCGAGGTAAGCAATCATTATTCTTCAGATCTATTTTTGGATTGTTACATTCACAGAGTTTACATTTGTGTCCTTATTTGTTCTTCTGAACTTATTGATGACCTAGTGTGAAGTCACACTTGGGAAGTAAATTCAGAAGCTGATTGTTTTGTCCGAATTTGGATATAACCCCTGTCAGTACTTGTGTTTTTTTGTCCGAATTTGTCCAAAATACATTATCAGAGTTTGTGCAATTGGTCAGAACTTATATTCCTTGTTCTGTCCAAATTTAGATTGTCAGAATTTATCTTGTTCGTCTGAACTTAGGGAATTGGTCAGTACTTACTCTCCTGTCCGAATTTAGAGTGTGTCAGTACTTAATTTCTCTTGTCCAAATTTAGAATGGTTAGTACTTAAACTCTCTTGTCCGAGTTTAAGTGTGAGAACTTATTCCTTCTTCTTGTCCGAATTTATAAGTGTCAGTACTTAATCATTCCTGTCCAAACCTACCTTCTTTGTCCGAATTTGTTGAGTAGTATTTGTCAGAACTTGTGATCTTTAACCAACTGGGGTAGCCCAGTTGGCCACCGACACCCACCTCTTCTTAGAGGTACCAGGTTCGAGTCTTGGGAGTGACATATGTCGCCCAGGGTAAGAACTCGGCAAGGGGAATTCACCGCGGAGCTAGCTTGGTCGGGTAGCGGCTCCCGGAGTGGGATCACTCCGGCGGTTGGGAGGACCGTGCACTATCCCCCCCCCCAGAACTTGTGATCTTTGGTCCGAATTTGTTGGTTTGTTGAGGTTTCAAGAGTATTTGTTCACCAAGTGTTTTTTTGAAAAGTGTTAACAATTTTTGAAACCAAAATCTAGTAAAGATGGAAAACAACTTGAACACTGTTGTTCAAAGTATGAGACACAATAACGAAGTCGGAAGCGTGATAAACCTCCCGTGCTATTGAATGAGTTAGATTATCCTGAACGGAAGGGACAGTTTGAAAGATACATCAAAGCCAAAGATTTGAGAATGTGGTTATGTATGAGGTCAGGTCAGGCAGACAACCTGCGCGAACTTTAACAATTACCACTTAGCTCGCTTTAACTGGCGGTCAAAGAAAGTATTACGAATGCCAAGAAAAGGCCATGTCTTTGATCACAGTGTTGTTACCACAATTTATCCGACACACTTTCAGTAACAAAAACTCATCAAAGGAAATGTGGGACAGTTTGAGCCATAGGTATAAAGGAAATGAACTATTCAAGAAAAGAAGACTCCATAGACTCAAGACTCAATCCATAGTGTTTAAAGCTACAAAAGGTGAATCGATAGATGACCTGGTAAACCGATTCTACCATTTGTTGAGTGAATTGGATCGCAGTCAACTAGGACTGTATACAGAATTCGAAAAAGTGGAAAAATTTCTAAATTGTTTAGCGAAACAATGGAGTATGTTTTCTACCTTAATCAAAGAAAGTGCTCACTATAAAGAACGCACTCTTGATCAAGCAAACCAGAAAATGAAAGGTTATGAATGGACCTTGGAAGATCAAGACTCTGATTCGAGAAGCTTCAAGATCCTGTTTTGTATGGAGCAAAGCAAGTTGAAAAGGGAAGTAATTCAGGTGTTGCTTTTATTTCAGAAGAAACTTTTCAAGAAGATCCTACAAACCAAAGTGCCTTTGTTGTTGGTAGCAATAGTGGATGTAACGCTAGTGGAACTCACATATGCCATGGAACGTCGTCGTCAAATGTTAGACAAAGTGAACAAAGCTTGAGTGTTCCTAAAATTGACTCGCATTGTCTAAAACTCATAGAAGAAAACATGGCACTTATTGCATCGTTCATGACGGCATTTGAGAACTTTGCACTTAGAAAATTAGTTGAACCATCGAGCCTCGATGAAGATCTTGATCAAATTGATCAACATGAAATGGAAGAGCTTGTGTGACACTTCGGGTTTTCCAGGATGTTTCTTTTATGTTGTGACTATGTGGGTTAATTGCGCATGCCATATATATATATATATATAGAGAGAGAGAGATTATAATTTTAGAAAGGGGTCGCACATTAGACACAAGTGTGCACAGCCGCACACTTCCTCTTTGTCCCGTACACTCACTCGTCTTGGGTTGGCAAGCCGCACACTTGTTATGGAGTCTAGGCCCAATCAGCAAGCCCACCATCCACCCTAGTGGAGCCGCACAGTGTTATGGACCGCACAAAAGCCATGTGTGCGGCATCTTTGCCCTCACTATATAAATATCCGCTGCCAATGTATAGGGAATGTTCCCCAATCAAACTGAGGACAGCAATCCCTAATAACATTCTCTCTCTCTCTCTCTCTCTAAAAACCCTAGAACATCTCCTTCTTTTTGGGAATTTGATGAAGACCATAGCATCGAAGATCAGCAGCAATCATACTTTCCTTTTCCTTTCTTTAAAGCATCATCCTCTTCATTTTATCGCACAATCTCACATCATAACTTCCAGTTTAGTTAATGAAATTTATGTTATTGTTGGTAACAATTTGATTATTTGTTTGTATGTTATGCTTAGAAGGACATACTAGAATGATGCGATGACTATATGACGTTAGGTGGTAATCATTGTTGGAATGATAGTCACAAAAATCTAATCTTGTGTTCATGGTTATGTGCTTGATGATTTAAAAGATCTAGGATATGTTAGAAACAAGACTCAAAATTGTTTTATTGTGCATATTGACCGATATTGGGAACAAAAGGGGATGTTCAATGCTTGCTGTTGAAAAACAACCATGAATCTATTCTTGGTGATGTATATGTGATGCAGGTGTATTAGTAAAAAGTTAGTGCATGATGTAAAAGTCTAATGAAAGTGTGGTAAATGTTCATAATAAGAATAGAAATCTAGATCTATTAACAAAAATAGCGGGATTCATTGAGACGTTTGAGAGCTACAATCCTAGCATATGAGAAACACACTTATATAATCTAAACACATACAAAAAAAAAAAAAAATTGAAGTATCTTCTACTTTTTATATAATACAAATTTACATGTCAATAAACTTTTGGTGAAAATATATAGATCACATTATTAACTAAAAATCACACCTTAATATTATAATTTAGTTTTAATCCATATAAGATTTATAAAACTATATTTTTTAATTCTAAATTTTACACGTAGGCCTGGTTATCCTTTTTTTTTTTTTTTTTTTTTGCAATTTTGCCAAGTTGTTCGAACGGATATGGATTTTACCTTTCTCAATTGAGCCATTGAAACGCCATGAACAATCAACATGCTATAGTCTGCTCCTAAATGATTAGCCAGATCCATTTGTGATGTGAAATCGGTGAATT
Source organism: Helianthus annuus (assembly GCF_002127325.2). Lineage (NCBI taxonomy): Eukaryota > Viridiplantae > Streptophyta > Magnoliopsida > Asterales > Asteraceae > Helianthus > Helianthus annuus. The sequence continues at coordinate 113,212,054 of NC_035437.2, read as the reverse complement.
ACACCAAACCTAACATTTATAACCAATAAAATAAGCACAAGTCGCAAAATCCTCATAACTACACGTCAAATAAGGAACAAAAAAATCCTGATAACTACACGTCAAATAAGGAACAAAAAAACATGTGTTACAAATTCTTCTTCACTTGTTTATAGATTAATTCTAGAACATGCTTGTACAAAAGTAAAAAATTCAAAAAATGTATTAGGTAATGAGTTTCTTAATTTTTCAAACTGATTTGAGTTGGTATGCGTATATGTTACATCAACACCAACAACATCAAAACATAGATGTCCATAACTAATTAAACCAAAATTCTCAAATTAGTACATCTGAAAACAAACCCTGTTTTGTATAAATGTAAAGAAAGAGTATGAGGTCAATCAAATTAGATAAAAATAAAATAAATAAAAGCTCTTACATTTGCACTGAAAAAGAAATTCCATCTTTAGGGCCAACATATGGATGAATGAGAGAAAACAGGGTGCGGCGGTGATTATAATGAAAATGGTATTGTCTTCGTTTAAATAGAAAGTCTGGGGTTACCCTAATGCAAATTTTACTATAATCACCCTAAGCATTTTAAAACCTTTCAAAATGGAACGGAACTATTATAGAAAATTTCATTTTGATCTATCATAAAGCAATTAAGTTATTCTTTTACTAGTAAATTAGAGCTTTTGACCTTTAGGTATAGTGTGAATTTCACTTTTCATCCTAAATATACCGAACCGACAAAGTTGATCATTTATGTTCATATGTTGTGATTATTTTCATGATGTTGTTTAACCACTGTTAATTTTGCATGTAAAGTTCGGTCACATGTCTTGCACATTAATAGGGCAAATTGGATTTTTTTTACCTTTTTAATGAAAAAAGTAAATTACGTTTTTGGCACATGCGGTTAAGTTACTTTAACCCTATCAGCTCAAAGGAATTTATGACAGTTTGGACCCCAATGCCATTTTCCTAACTTTTTTAGCCTCAAAAATTAACCCCACTCATGTTATTCGTTAAAATCCAGTTACCACTATTACATGAGGGTCACTTTACTCAAATCTTATTTAATATAAGAGGTAAATTAAAATATGAAGGACACTAACTTATAAACCCGTGTATTACACACGATTAAAAGAAATCTAGATTAACTATTATTTTAATTTGTAAGTGTTATAAACCCGTGTATTAGTAGGGTTGAATATATAAAAAAAGTAAATCAGAAATTTCTGTATATTTTTATCACACGATTAAAGAATATAATAATATTATAATCTGATACAATAATAATTCATGAACTTTATCACACGTGTTGAATATATAAAAAAGTAAATCATAAATTTCTATATAATCTTTTACATTCATAATTCATGAATTTTATCACACGGGGTTGAGGAAATATAAACTATATTCTTATAAAAATGTGTAACACCATTAATAAATGTAAACACTAAATGTAATAATATTATAATCCCATCATATATCATATATCTGAATATGTTTATTGTTGATGAGTATATCAATTATTTTATAACTTACAATATTACTAAAATTTTATGTACCATAAATTCAAGGGATATTGGATTTAAATAAACTTTCACCAATTGGCCCATAACACTTCCAACTTTGGATTTGTACACCAACACTCACAACTTTCAACTTATTGGCCCATAACACTCTCTAACTAACTATACCCTAACCCAGTTATGATATCTGCTGCCACATTAGTTGCCATGTCATAAAAAATGCCATGTCAGCACCACATCAGCTGCCACGTCATAAAAAATGCCACATAGCTGACACATCATATGCCACGTGAGCAAAAATGCCACATCAGCAAAAACTGACTGGTTTAGTTAGTTAGGGGGTGTTATCGGCCAATAAGTTGAAAGTTTAGAGGGTTGTACAAATCGAAAGTTGGGAGTGTTATTGGCCAATTAGTGAAAGTTTGGGTTATTTAAATCTAATATCCTTAAATTCAATGGTTTTTTTGTTTACAAGATTTGTGCAAAGGTGTTAAAATTATAATATTAGTGTATTATTATATAACGTCTTTGTTATAATAATTATTTTATACTATGTATAATTGTTATTTTATAATATTAGTATGTTTGACCAAATTTTTAAGGTAAGATTTAATTGACACACACACACACACATATATATATATATATATAAACGGGATCCGGAGAAAACGCTCAAAAGTGTGAGAACGGTGAGAACGCATACTGACCCAACACGTGTCCCGTGGCATTCAGAAGGGCGGAGGGGCTTTTTTGTCTTTTCATTCTTCTTTTATTTTCACAACGCGGTATAATATTTTCTGGCGTCTAAGTTTTTTTTGGCGTTAATTGTATTTATTAAACTTTTTGGTGTTTAATTAATTGTTTTTGTATCACATATATAATTTTTTGCGTTATATCGTTTTCTGGTTAAATTTTTTGACGTTTGTGGCGTTTTGTATAATAATTCACTACGCGTAATTAATGTTTGCATAAGACTAAACTAAGTCCAATTTTTCTTTTTGGCGTTTATTGAAGTTTTTGGCGTTTTAATACCCTTTTTCAAGGTGCTTGCCAGCAGCTGTTCTCTCAGTTTTCATTCTAAAAGCGTTTTAGTGTTTGTAGTTTTTGGTGTTTTATATAATAATGTATTTTATTTATAGAGAATAAGAAAACAAAACAACATATAACTTGATATCAATACAATATAAAATGAAAACAAAAATAATTAAAAATGGTAATCTAATTTTTCTTTCCAATCTTCAATGTCATCAGCCTCTTCCTTGTTGAATTTGTTTTTTGTGTTTTGAACCTTTTTTTAATAATTTAGCTAGATGCCAATTTTCCTTCATAAACCCGTCTTTTTCATAAGAAGCTGCTTAGTGGCGTCCTGTTTTTTGATGTGATATTCTTGTTTGGTGGCATGTCATTAAAGATCAACTCTTGCTTAATGCTATTTGTAATAATGGAGTCCAAAATAGCATTTTATTCTTGTGTTGAACCCTTTCTTCCATGCCTATAATCATCAAGAACAAAGCTCACATGATGGCATATCACTGTCATCGGTCTCTTTTTCTTGAATATTTGTCCATCTCATTCAGCAAAATATTATTGAATTAACCCCCTCAGAAAAAGGATCCATTTCAGTGAAACCTTTGCCATCTGTGGCGTTTTAAAGGGAGTGGTTTCTAGGGGGTATGGCGTTTTTTGTGTTTTTCTGGGTGATTAATTTCATTGTGTATAGACCCCTCTCTTATAGAAGTTTTTGGCGCGTAGTTTAGACGGGACTTTTTATTGTAATAAATGACAGTAATAAAGTAACTGTCTTTTCAGTTACTGTTTTTTGTATTTACTGTGTTGATCAGCTTTTATGAGTTTTATAGGTTATAGACGTCCCATCTTCTAAGTTTGGCGTTTTTTTAAATGGCCTTATTGCAGACCAACATGACAAAATACAATAACGGAGTAAATAAAATATTAAGCAGGAAAAATAATTTTTGTTATTTTTGGCGTCATTAGGGTTAACCATTTTTAGTATTATTTTGGCGTTTTGCTAATAAAGATAGAAATATATCATTTAATTATCTAAAAAAAAGAAGATTACATAGAAGAAAAAAAAAAGAGGAAAAAAATTAAAATCCTTCGTTAGAAGGTACTTTATCTGAATAGTATCCATCACTTGTGTCATCTTCTTCCTCCTCGGAGTCTTCATCTTGATCTTAATCCATGTCATCACATTCACCTTCATCAGCTTCTTGTTCCTAAAGATTCTAAAGCCTCCACCTGAACATGCCTTGCATTAACTCCAATTTTGAGTCTATTTCTGTGTTGGTACAAGTGGCGTTATGCAATTCTTCTCTGAAACCCAGTCGGTGCTTTGTCATGATGTTCTCTAGCCAGTAGACTTCCAGCTCTCCGCTGTCGTATGTAACCGTCACCATGTTTGTTTCATCATCAAAATGTCATGATGTCATTATAGGGTCTGGCTTCACATCTCCTTTGATTGGTCCAAATTTGCTGGTTAATGCTTTCATAAGCATATGCGTTTCATGGCATTCGCTGTCTAGAGCGATGCCAATGGATAAGATTAACCTCTGTATCTCTTCTTCCATCATCAGAATTTGCCCTGACCGTCTTAACATACACCCTCCTTCTGTTGTCAAAATGGAGGACGTATCGCCTGATTCCCAGAGTGTATCTCCACGAAACAATTGTTGCCATTTTTAGCGTTTTGTTTAAGTTGGCGTTTTTGGTTAACAATTTTTTTTGTAGAAAATGGATAGATTGAAGTGATTATGTAAGCTATGTTTTACCTTTGTTTATATAATGATATTTTTGGCGCGTAATTTAGGAGAGAATTTCTTCTAATAAATGTTAATAGCTGAAATTCAGTTATTTGTGTTGTTTCATCTTCCTGTAATATTCAACGCGTTTTATTTTTAATTTTTGGCGTTTTGTTTTTAATGGCGTTTGGAAAATATGAGCAGTAAAAGACCCTTTTACCCTTAATGAAGCGCGTCCCACATAATAATATTGATGTTATTTACGAAAACGCCACTGCGCAATCTAGTCCATGGATTGTTTTGATCGGACGATCCACAAGCGTTCTCACCGTTCTCACACTTTTAACCGTTTTCTCTAAATTCTGACCCTATATATATGTAGGATTCTTGCAAGAATCACTTTTATTGCGAGAACCACGAGAACCAATGTGAACATAACAAAATAAACCCACTACACCACCAAAACCTAAAAAAACTTAACCCCCCACCCACCCCCCCAAAAAAAAACTTAACCCCCACCCCCCCCCCCCCCCCCCCCCCGCAAAAAAGCAAAACCTAAACCCCCCAAGTTAAATGTTAAAAACTAAACCATAAAGCTAAACCCCCAAAAACCTAACCCCTCCACCCACCAAAAACTTAAACCCCCCCCCCACCACATCCAACCTAAATGCTAAAAACTAAACCATAAATCTAAACCTCTAAAAAATCTAAAAACACACAATTTTTTTTTTATTTTTTTCATAAAAATCGCTAGTTTTAGGATTAAAAAAATAATTTTTTTTAATTTTTTATTATTGACAGAAATTAGAGATTTTTATTAAACTATATTAAAAAAATTGTGTGTTTTTTTAGATTTTTCAGGTATTTTTGGTTGTGTGTTAACATTGGTTCTCGCGTTTCTCGCAATAAAAGATGGTTCCTAACGGATCATACTACTATATATATATATATATATATATATATATATATATATATATGTATATATATATATATGTGTGTGTGTGGGTAGGGTTCATGCGAGAACCACCATTATTGCGAGAATCGAGAGGAACAATGTGAACACAAAAAAATACGTAAAATAATAAAAAAACACCCACAAATTTTTTTTAATATTCAAAAAAACAAATCGTTATATTTCGTTACCAAAAAAAAAGCTTTTTTTTTCGAGTAACAATTATGGATGCAATATGCATATGTATCATTTCTTGGACAAATTCCGTGATATATTACTAGTAGTAGCAAATGCACTTTCATTTACATTACCATCCGCAATACACTACTTTTTACATTACCAATATTAAAAATGCACATGTGCATCATTTGTATAACCATGATATAACGTGTTTTGTTACAAAAAGTTTGTAATTTTAAATGATGAAGTAGGCCCATATACCTGTTTTTTGGTTAGTTATATCTACTGGTTGATGGTTTGATTATAGTTGTCACTTTATGATATAATATGTTGTTTGGATGGTATAAAGAGTGTTGATGTACATGTAATAAAGTGAAATATTGGTAATGGTATTGTATTATGGATGGTAGGAGGTAATGGTATTGTATTATGGATGGTAGGAGGTAATGGTAGTGTATTATGGATGGTATGATAGATGAAAGGGAAAGTGTATTCAAAGTGGTGTACCAAAATACATTATAACACGTTCATACATATAGATGCACATATGCATTTCTAATATTGTTAATGTTATAACAAGTTAATACATATAGATGCACAACTGCATTTCTAATATTGTTAATGTAAAAAGTAGTGTAAATGAAAGTGCAATTGTCTAATATTAGTAATGTATTACCGAATTTGTCAAAGAAATGATACATATGCACATGTGCAAGGATAATTGTAACTCGATTATTTTTTGGTTTTTGTTTTTTTTTTTTTTTTACGATGAAATATAGCTATTTTTTTAAATATTAAAAAAAAAATTTAGTTTATATTTTTTTTATTTGTTTAGGTATTTTTTGGTTGTGTTCACACTCGTGCTCGCGGTTCTCGCAATAAATGGTGGTTCCTAACGGATCCTTCTTCTACACACAAACACACACACACACACACATATATATATATATATGACTCGATTTTTTTTGTTTTTGTTTTTTATGATGAAATATAGCGATTTTTTTTATATATTAGAAAAAATTTTTAGTGTTTTTTTTTTTCATTTTTTAGGTATTTTTTGGTTGTGTTCACACTGGTTCTCGCGGTTCTCGCAATAAATGGTGGTTCCTAACGGATCCTTCTTCTACATATACATATATATATATATATATATATATATATATATATATATATGGGACCGCTAAAATGAGAACCACCTCGAGTTGTAAGAACCGTAAGAACTACACCGTACGGGGCGAGGTGTCATAAACGTAGTTGCGTGTATTATAAACACATTTGTAAAAAAAATTCAAAAAAAAATGTCGTGTGTGGAGTTTTGAGCACCACAAGTTTGTGTTTACGGGTACCGTAAATCTAACCGGAAAATTTACGGGTACCGTAAACACAAACTTGTGGTGCTCAAAACTACACACACCGCATTTTGTATTATCTTTTTTACAAATGTATTTATAATACACGCATCTACGTTTATGAAAAAAAATTGGTCCACCTCGCCCCGGATCAAAAAGTTCTCACTGTAACACCTCGAAAATTCACGTCCTATAATGTGCTGATATGTATGAACGTGTGAAAAAAAAATGTCTTGAAAGGACTAAAGCTGACAATCATGAAAGGTATGTGAATATACGAGTTCTAAATGTCAACAATGAATAAATATATTGTACATTGACCCTACATGATGCTAATACCCTTAAACGAATGATTCATGGATCATACGGAGCTAATTATGAAAGAAAGTGAGAAGTTACAAACTACAGGGGTTAAATGTGTCAACATGTTTAAAGTTATACCTCTGAGTGACCTTTTAGCAAACCCGAAGCTTTGTAACGGTAAATTATGCTCACTAGAATAAGTGATTAAAATTTCATAAAGATTCGTCATCGTATGAGAAAGTTATGATCAAATTCGTACATAAGGGGTTAAAAGCGTCAACTTTGAAAGTTAGGACTTTTCGGGTAACAATAAAGTTAACCGAGAACTTAACGAAAGGGGTAGATATCTTGAAGCCCTTATATGTCAAATTAGAGGGTTCATATTGCAAGAAAAAAGTTAGTTGACCTTTCGGAAGGGCCAAGAGTCAAGTATGCTGAAACTAGAAAAGTTGGAATCTGATCAGAAGGGCCATGCGGCCCGCGTAAAGATTGGCTAAACATCCATGCGGGCCGCGTCAGACGCCCAGTAACAGAAACATACAGCAGCCTGTTCAGCCTTCTAAACCACATTTATGGCCCTTAAACACTCCCAAGAGTTGCCTAAACATCCCCTAGACACTTAGGGACACTTGTTAGTAAGTTATGGTCAGTGGTAGACTTGTGTGTCAACATTTTATGGTGATTAATTCACTATAAAAGGCCATGAAGTTGCAACCATTTGATCATTCACTTCTTGTGCAATTCTGGAGCTTTTGGGAGCTTAAGAGCAGACACAAGACCTTCCTAATCAAGCATAGGACTTCAGTAAGTTTGCTAATCCTTCCTTAGTTAAGTTTTCGCTTAGTTATAGCCTAGAAGTCAAACCGTCGTAATTAACGGTTGACTTAATGATTAATCACTATTGGTCCAGTGATTTGTTGAATCAAAGGTAGTTATAAGTTGGTAATCATGTGGGCTATAAACCCTTAAAATAAAAGGGCACCCTCTGATTCCCACTCTATCTAGGTCGAATGTCGGGTCAAAGTTGTTTATAAAAAGACAACAGAAGCTAGATTTTCGATTTAACGCATAAGTAGCAATGTAGAAGGCGTATAACCTATTTTTGTCACTCATATAGCTTGGTAATAAGTTTAAGAACTGATCTAAGCTTGTTGATCCGACGATTTATTGTTTAGACCCGGTTCGAAACCAAAAGTCGCAAAGCTTTGACTTTTGCTTTGACTTCAGTTCTGACCCGTTTTGGTATGATTTAGAAATACCTTATAGCTTTGATTGGACCAGGTAACATGCTAGTATAACCCTCTGTGGTTGTACATCATGGTTCTTTGGTTAACCTATATATAAGCATGATTCCGTTAATCGCTCATATGTTGACCATTATGCCCTTTTCACCTTAAAGAGTGATTTTTGAAAATGTAAGAAAGTAGAAACCTTAGTCACTGATATATAAACTTGTACGCAAAGTTTGACATCAGTTTGAGGTGTAGTTTAAGAGTTATGCTCGTTAGCGTAAATTAAAAGCTTTATGTTAATTAAACGACATAATTAGTGTATGGCCTATCTAAGCCTACTTTTTGATATCAAACTTATTACCCACTGATGTAACATATTATTTTAGGATTTTTACAAATTTTTAATAAATTCTAGGCTGAGCATAACTTATAGTCGTAGGCTTAATCCGGTAATTGTCAGTTTTGCCCTTACGGGCCATAAAATGAGTTTTACATATCTAAACAACTCCAAACCTTTTGCTACTGATCACACATGATAATTAAATTATTTTAAGCCTTCTGGAATAATGAAAATATCAGTTTTAAGTATCAAACCCGGAAATGGCTTCCAATCGCCTTATTAAGCATTTTTAACGCATAGTATGTACTAAAACCATTTTAAACATACAAGGGTTGATACCTACTGATGTTTGAGGCAAATTATAATATTTTAATAGTAAGCAATAGTTGATAAACTCAGACTTCAGTTTTGAACTTTTCGGCTTATGTGAAATTACCAAAATACCCCTACGGGGCATAGTTTGTGTTTAAGTTCATTTCGGGCATAATGAAAGACATCTCACTGATGTCACAACATATTTGAGGCATAATTAACTTAGGAAACCTGTTTATGGCTCTCACGAATACCCGTCACGTTTATTAACCGTACGGTTCGGTTTGTGTAACAAGTTTACATAAATTAGCCGATACGGGTCAAACCTTGATGGTTTTGTCTCAAAATCCAGAATGTGTATGGAATACCCATAGTAAACAAGTCTCTGAACTTGTCAAGTTTAAATCACATTCTATCCGGCCTTCGCCTAATCGTGCGTCTGAACCGTATATTTCTTTAAGACTAACCGGTCTAAGCTTAGGCTTAATTAAAGACCCGTTAGCATTCTAATTGGTTATTTATACCATCATTCCAGACTAGAGCCTTCCGGTAAATTGTACCTACGCTTACTTAAGTGAATACGACTGAGTTATTATTCTTGCTATTTAAGACAGGAGCTAGCTCAGGTAAATACTCTTAACTTATTTTCCCTATACGGGCTTGGGATACGGTATAATGATACCGCTTGGTCGGGTATTGAATATTTAATCGGATTGTGATTAAATTATTGAGGTAACCCGGTTTGATCTGTATTGTTTGAAATAAAAGCCTTTAGGGGTTAATGACCATGTCCCGGATATCCTTGACATCATTGTATTATAAAATGGCCACGTCTTAAGCACGGGGTGTAGGCATACACCTGACAGTTGTTTAAGTAATAACGGTATCTCACACTCTTGTGGGCCTATACTTGTGGCGTGTCTGTTAATCTTGACTCGGTTTCTACATCGGGCCCTGAACGTACAACGAACATGTAAATCTGTATACAAGATTATAAATATGATTGTCTCAAGTTATAAAAGATTAATTTTGCCTCTGTGCATTTTTAATCAAAGTGTCAAAATAATTTGTGCCTGGTGCATCTAAATCAATTTTCCAAAACTCTTTTCAAATGAGTCAGTTGAGTGTGTTTACCAGTGAAAACTGACGTATTTTCAAAAGTCTAAGTGACAGGTACAAGTACGTAATAGGCTGGAAGCTGCTCAGGATGTTAATAAGGAATCTTGCAAGTTCTCGGCGTCTAAAGTCTGTAGAACAATGTTTATAGATCCGCCTGTGGATCCCTTACTTTCCGTTGTAATACTTGGATATTACTTTTTATTCGGATTGTAATATATATATCTTCAGCTTCCGCTGTGCATTTAAATATTGTGTTGTTTGACTATGATGATATCAACTACGTCACGATACTCCCCACCGGGCCCACCGGTTGACACGTGGAAATTCGGGGTGTGACAGGTTGGTATCAGAGCCAACACTGAGTGAATTAAACACTAGCCTTTGTGTTTAATCTCAGTTACGCAATTGCACATTCTTGAGTCTAGACAAGAACATAGGACGAATTCCAATTAGTTTCATTACTTCCTTGTTATTTTTCTGATTTGCCCTTGCACGGGCAAGTCATGTTCTTAAGAAGTCCCGTTTAGGGCAACCATATACTTGTTTGGAGATTTTTAAAGGAATGATTATGTTTAAAATATCATTCCTACATTATATAAGATCTACCATTATAATAAGATGGCAAAATCTAAAAAGGACAAGACCTAGCTCAGGTGTCATTGTAAGGCAGGGCCAAGATGGTAGTTCCATAATTAGATTCAGATCCTCATTAACATTCCAATTAAGGATTGTTCTACGTTAATTATTAAAAAGAATCTAAAGAGTAAAACCTAGCCTAAATGTCATTATAGACATGACCAAGATGGTAGAACCTATCTAAGAGAGTCAAAATTTTGTTAAATATCTGAAAGCATATTAACATGCTCGACAAAGTGTGATACGATAAAAATCGCATAAGTCATTTTTTTAAAGGGTTGTTCTAAATCCCCTTATCTATGTAATCATCCCTTATGGATGAAGTGCCCACGGGCTATGACTAACGTCCTCCGAGACTAAAGTCATGGTAGCTTATGACTCCCTGTCAAGAAAAGGTATTGAACTTTGATTCGAACCTTAATGCCTCGATTCTCCGAAATCATGACTTGTAAATTAAACTTGTCTACGTGACTAGGCCTTTTGTGCTATTATTAACTTATAATTTAGGATTATGATAAAGATCCTGAACAATTTTATCTTTAACAAATAAACTAAAATGTGTATTAAAAGCATGGTTAATAAATCGTTTAAGAACGATAGTACTGAAGGGGGCTTCTAAATAAACTTTGCCCCTATCTCCTTTTTGTAGCAGCGAAGACTACATGGCTGACTCTGACGAGATAAACAGTCATCCTTTGGAAAACCGCGATGATAATGATAGGGTTAATATAACCAAAGGAGAGCTTCGTTCACTGATTAACACAGCTGTATCGAAAGCTGTAGAGGAACGATTTAAGGAGTATAGTGAGACGCATAGTCGAGCCTCACCTGTACCCCACTCAAAATCTGTCCCTAAAACTTATTCAAAGCCTCATAACAAGCCGCACTCTAAGAACGAAGGACCAAAGAAGGATGACGATCGTCATTCATCAAATGAACACAGTGTTCCATCCAAGAAGCCAGTGTTCGATAATGAACCACATACCAAGTCTTGTACCTATAAATACTTTGTTTCCTGTAAACCACGAGATTTCACTGGGGAAAAGGGAGCAGTAAATTGTATGACCTGGTTGGATGAAATGGACACGGTGGTGGACATCAGCGGTTGTGCTGAAAAGGATGTAGTAAAGTATGTGTCCCAATCGTTCAAAGGAGAGGCACTGGCATGGTGGAAAGCTCTCATTCAAGCCGCTGGGAAGATCCCACTTTACAACATGTCATGGGAACAGTTTGTTGCTCTCATTATGGAGAACTATTGCCCGCAACACGAGGTTGAGAGGATCGAGTCAGATTTCTTACATTGGTTATGACAAACTTAGATTGTCAAGCTTACCTCACCAATTTCAATACCCTGTCCAGACTGGTCCCTTACCTAGTAACACCAGAACCCAAGAGGATTGCTCGCTTCATTGGGGGTTTAGCCCCAGAAATCAAGGCCAGTGTTAAGGCCTCAAGGCCTGCTACGTTCAGGTCAGCAGCAGACCTGTCGCTATCTCTTACACTTGATGTAGTCAGAAACATGGCTGCCAAGGCCTCTGAAGATGGAAAGAGAAAAAGGGAGGATGAGAATTCTCATCGCTCCGATAAGAAGAATTCCGGGTTTAAAAGAGACAGCCAGCAGTCGGTTGAGAAGACCAAGTGCGAAACCTGTAGGAAATACCACCTCGGGAAATGCAGATTTGAATCTCAGCCTCTACCGTGTGGAATTTGCAAGTCTCAGGAACATAAAACCATGGATTGCAAGAAGCTAAAAGATGCAACCTGTTATGGTTGTAACGAGAAGGGGCATATCAAGACCAACTGCCCTAGGAATCAGAAGAAGCCCGGAGAAGCCAAGAGAACAAACGCATGAGTCTTCAGGATGAACGCCCAGGAGATGGTGCAGTATGATAAACATATAGCAGGTACTTTCCTTATCAAGCAGTTATGCAGAAATTAGTTACTACTAGCACATATAATTCTATAATGAATCATAATTGTTGAGAACTGTTGTCTCCGCTTGTTTAGGACTCCGATCATTTAATAACGAGATGGAAATTTGTCGTTAATACTTAAGAAAATGCTCCAACAATTCCTAGATTGATGTTTGTATCTATTAGGAATCACTCTTTTCTGATATCCTTATGGCAAGCCTTCAAGCTATCCAAAATTCATCAATATAATAAAGACAGATGTGACGTTTTGATCCCCTGTCAAAAGATGATGAATTAGGCCCAAACCTTAAAAGCCATTGATGGTCTTTCATGACCTAGGCTAAACATAATGAATATATATTAAATAACATTCATTGAGAATGTTAGTACTATATTAGCCTATATGGTCTATAAATACCACGGTTAGTATATGTTAAGGCCATCAGGATAGAGAATAGCAGTTGTTGGATTGCAGCTAAGAAATTATTTTATTGGTGTTAGGGACCAATATCGAAAATGGCAAACTCAGATGAGACAGCCGTCGATCGTGTTATTAATGATGTGACACATACCGATGATGCTACGATTGTGAGCCTTAGAATTTCCGAAGGTGTTCTTTAAACTATGATAAACGCAGCTGTTGGAAAGGTTGTGAAGAAAGCTATGAAAAAGTTCAAGGAGCCCCAGGCTACTCGCTCCCAATTTTATCCAGGACCACATTTCCTTACTCATAAGGAGGATCTTGTTCATACCTCAATTGCAAAAGATGAACTAAAAAGGAAAAGGGAGGAAAATAACTCACAGAACTCTATGAAGAAGAACAAACAGAAGTCCAACCAGAAACCGGTATGCAAGACCTGCAAGAAGTGCCATTATGGGAAGTGCAGGTTCGAACCAAAATCCCGATCACAACCAAGGGTGTGTGGGATCTGCAAATCGGGGGAACATACAACGTTGGACTGCGAGGACATGGAGAATTCAGTCTGCTTCGGCTGTAATGAGAAGGGCCACATCAAGACCACGTGCCCTAGATATGTCAAAGGAAATGCGGCTAAAGAAGAAAAGCCTAAGAATGAAAGCGCCTAAATACCTGAGCTAGTTCATAAATAATGGCCTCAGGTACTTTCCCTAACTTTTTATCAGAAATCTAAGAGTTTTATTTTGGATTGGATACCAATAAATCTTTCATAAACGATAGGTATAGCAAGCTTTTAAAAACGTTTCATAAAACCCTATATATTAAGCATAAGGAAAAACCTACGGGTAGAAAACTAACAGGAACCATTCCTTCTATTCCTGTCGGAAATCTTCAATCATAATGTCCTAATGTACCCTCTCTCCAGATAAAGTACAACATCCTATAAAAATTCATATCCCTTTGGTCTCCATTGATTTCGAATACCAAATGGTATGACGAAAGCGCCATATGAGGATTCGTGTATCCTAATATGTTCCATAGATTGCTTCCATGCCTGATCAGTATGGGGGTTTAATGCATGGGACCACAAGGATATTCAAATAAGCACATGGTACCAAAGTCAACCAGTAGTATTCAAAGACGATATCTAGAAAGTGGAAAATTTTCTTTTCAAGTAAGTGTCTTAGATTAAATTTGTGGACTCGTACATGAGTCACTCATTTGACACAAGAAAGGATGGATGAACTGGAGCCCGGGATTCGGAAAATCTCTGTAACCTCCTTGTATCTTGATTATCTTCTCCTAAGACTACCCTGTTTACCTCCCGATTGGCGAGTAGAGTTAAGATTCATATCCCATTTAGGGCTGCATCGTCAATATGAATTCTCCAAGACAGCTAGTACCATTATTGGAAAGAGTCGAAAACCCCGATTAAGTAAGTTTTGATATAGAGGATTCATATAGCCTAACTCAATATTCCGAGAGTCCGGTATAATTAATTAAGTAAGACGGTTCATTATGCTTATGCATTATTACCGCAACCCTAAATAGGCACCGAGCATGAAATTCCATCAACTGCCCAAGGTCGTCGATTCGTTCGACTAATGACAAGGATTAGCTATTCCCTGAAATTAATTAAGCAATGGTTAGATTAACCATCTTACTTTAAGATAAGCTTTCTATAATGATTGATATATAAGCATCAAGGCTGCTCCTTCGAAGACCCTGTATAGATGGAATATTAGACGTCCATTGATAGGACAATAGATTGGTAAGTCCAATCATCAGGATCTGAAAGCTGTATTAGAAACGACCAATAAGATCACGCAAATTCATAATCATCGGCAAGATGCCAGTATTCGGCAGAAAAATTAAGAATTAATTCATGTTAAGGAATAAGGTTCAACAAGAGATATCACCCAGGAAGGGTGTGCCAAATTGTTAAGTTATCGGGCTAGTTAAGCTCCGGATATATAGAATCATTCGAAGGAAATCGAATGTATCAAGATCAAGTAGCTTACGAGCTGAGACCCAATTAAGGGGCTTGGAGGAACGCACAATATGATTCACACTAATGATTTAGCGACGTGTCACCAATAAATCGAAAAGCGCTATCACATAATGATATGCAGGACTATGATAGTATGAGCAACCTGTTTTGATTAAGGATCGACAGGATTAGAAGCTCCAAAAAGATGCATGTGCCTATTATTAAGGTCAATTGTGGTTCCTTAGAGGCTCACAGGTACCGAGGAAGATTAAGCCCAATATAAGGTAGAAGATACTTCCCTTACCTTAACAAATCTCGAGGTTGAGATTTCTTTTAAGGGGGTGAGGATGTAACACCTCGAAAATTCACGTCCTATAATGTGCTGACACGTGTCATATGTATGAACGTGTGAAAAAAAATGTCCTAAAAGGACTAAAGTTGACAATCATGAAAGGTATGTGAATATACGAGTTCTAAATGTCAACAATGAATAAATATATTGTACATTGACCCTACATGATGCTAATACCCTTAAACGAATGATTCATGGATCATACGGAGCTAATTATGAAAGAAAGTGAGAAGTTACAAACTACAGGGGTTAAATGTGTCAACATGTTTAAAGTTATACCTCTGAGTGACCTTTTAGCAAACCCGAAGCTTTGGAACGGTAAATTATGCTCACTAGAATAAGTGATTAAAATTTCATAAAGATTCGTCATCGTATGAGAAAGTTATGATCAAATTCGTACATAAGGGGTTAAAAGCGTCAACTTTGAAAGTTAGGACTTTTCGGGTAACAATAAAGTTAACCGGGGACTTAACGAAAGGGGTAAATATCTTGAAGCCCTTATATGTCAAATTAGAGGGTTCATATTGCAAGAAAAAAGTTAGTTGACCTTTCGGAAGGGCCAAGAGTCAAGTATGCTGAAACTAGAAAAGTTGGAATCTGATCAGAAGGGCCATGCGGCCCGCGTAAAGATTGGCTAAACATCCATGCGGGCCACGCCAGACGCCCAGTAACAGAAACATACAGCAGCCTGTTCAGCCTTCTAAACGACATTTATGGCCCTTAAACACTCCCAAGAGTTGCCTAAACATCCCCTAGACACTTAGGGACACTTGTTAGTAAGTTATGGTCAGTGGTAGACTTGTGTGTCAACATTTTGTGGTGATTAATTCACTATAAAAGGCCATGAAGTTGCAACCATTTGATCATTCACTTCTTGTGCAATTCTGGAGCTTTTGGGAGCTTAAGAGCAGACACAAGACCTTCCTAATCAAGCATAGGACTTCAGTAAATTTGCTAATCCTTCCTTAGTTAAGTTTTCGCTTAGTTATAGCCTAGAAGTCAAACCGTCGTAATTAATGGTTGACTTAATGATTAATCACTATTGGTCCAGTGATTTGTTGAATCAAAGGTAGTTATAAGTTGGTAATCATGTGGGCTATAAACCCTTAAAATAAAAGGGCACTCTCTGATTCCCACTCTATCTAGGTCGAATGTCGGGTCAAAGTTGTTTATAAAAAGTCAACAGAAGCTAGATTTTCGATTTAACGCATAAGTAGCAATGTAGAAGGCGTATAACCTATTTTTGTCACTCATATAGCTTGGTAATAAGTTTAAGAACTGATCTAAGCTTGTTGATCCGACGATTTATTGTTTAGACCCGGTTCGAAACCAAAAGTCGCAAAGCTTTGACTTTTGCTTTGACTTCAGTTCTGACCCGTTTTGGTATGATTTAGAAATACCTTATAGCTTTGATTGGACCAGGTAACATGCTAGTATAACCCTCTGTGGTTATACATCATGGTTCTTTGGTTAACCTATATATAAGCATGATTCCGTTAATCGCTCATATGTTGACCATTATGCCCTTTTCACCTTAAAGAGTGATTTTTGAAAATGTAAGAAAGTAGAAACCTTAGTCACTGATATATAAACTTGTACGCAAAGTTTGACATCAGTTTGAGGTGTAGTTTAAGAGTTATGCTCGTTAGCGTAAATTGAAAGCTTTATATTAATTAAACGACATAATTAGCGTATGGCCTATCTAAGCCTACTTTTTGATATCAAACTTATTACCCACTGATGTAATATATTATTTTAGGATTTTTACAAATTTTTAATAAATTCTAGGCTGAGCATAACTTATAGTCGTAGGCTTAATCCGGTAATTGTCAGTTTTGCCCTTACGGGCCATAAAATGAGTTTTACATATCTAAACAACTCCAAACCTTTTGCTACTGATCACACATGATAATTAAATTATTTTAAGCCTTCTGGAATAATGAAAATATCAACTTTAAGTATCAAACCCGGAAATGGCTTCCAATCGCCTTATTAAGCATTTTTAACGCATAGTATGTACTAAACCATTTTAAACATACAAGGGTTGATACCTACTGATGTTTGAGGCAAATTATAATATTTTAACAGTAAGCAAAAGTCGATAAACTCAGACTTCAGTTTTGAGCTTTTCGGCTTATGTGAAATTACCAAAATACCCCTACGGGGCATAGTTTGTGTTTAAGTTCATTTCGGGCATAATGAAAGACATCTCACTGATGTCACAACATATTTGAGGCATAATTAACTTAGGAAACCTGTTTATGGCTCTCACGAATACCCGTCACATTTATTACGCGTACGGTTCGGTTTGTGTAACAAGTTTACATAAATTAGCCGATACGGGTCAAACCTTAATGGTTTTGTCTCAAAATCCAGAATGTGTATGGAATACCCATAGTAAACAAGTCTCTGAACTTGTCAAGTTTAAATCACATTCTATCCGGCCTTCGCCTAATCGTGCGTCTGAACCGTATATTTCTTAAAGACTAACCGGTCTAAGCTTAGGCTTAATTAAAGACTCGTTAGCATTCTAATTGGTTATTTATACCATCATTCCAGACTAGAGCCTTCCGGTAAATTGTACCTACGCTTACTTAAGTGAATACGGCTGAGTTATTATTCTTGCTATTTAAGACAGGAACTAGCTCAGGTAAATACTCTTAACTTATTTTCCCTATACGGGCTTGGGATACGGTATAATGATACCGCTTGGTCGGGTATTGAATATTTAATCGGATTGTCATTAAATTATTGAGGTAACCCGGTTTGATCTGTATTGTTTGAAATAAAAGCCTTTAGGGGTTAATTACCATGTCCCGGATATCCTTGACATCATTGTATTATAAAATGGCCACGTCTTAAGCACGAGGTGTAGGCATACACCTGACAGTTGTTTAAGTAATAACGGTATCTGACACTCTTGTGGGCCTATACTTGTGGCGTGTCTGTTAATCTTGACTCGGTTTCTACATCGGGCCCTGAACGTACAACGAACACGTAATTCTGTATACAAGATTATAAATATGATTGTCTCAAGTTATAAAAGATTAATTTTGCCTCTGTGCATTTTTAATCAAAGTGTCAAAATAATTTTTGCCTGGTGCATCTAAATCAATTTTCCTAAACTCTTTTCAAATGAGTCAGTTGAGTGTATTTACCAGTGAAAACTGACGTATTTTCAAAAGTCTAAGTGACAGGTACAAGTACGTAATAGGCTGGAAGCTGCTCAGGACGTTAATAAGGAATCTTGCAAGTTCTAGGCGTCTAAAGTTTGTAGAACAATGTTTATAGATCCGCCTGTGGATCCCTTACTTTTCGTTGTAATACTTGGATATTACTTTTATTCGGATTGTAATATATATATCTTTAGCTTCCGCTGTGCATTTAAATATTGTGTTGTTTGACTATGATGATATCAACTACATCACGATACTCCCCACCGGGCCCACCGGTTGACACGTGGAAATTCGGGGTGTGACACTCACGGTTCTTACAACTCGAGATGGTTCTTATTTTAGCGTTATATATATATATATATGTATGTATGAGGGAAGGATGTATAAAAAACCCACTTTAATTTAGAAAACCCGGGAAACTCAAAGCTCCCGATGTTTTTTTTTCTTGAAAAAATTTACACATGTTATATACATGTTTTTAAGGGTTTTCGGCAAAAAAAATCAAAAAAGCGCCGAGTAGATATTTTTTAAAAAAATAAACAAGTTTTGGTGTAACACATGTTACATTCATCTTTCATCTGACATATTTGTAACATGTGTTACACCGAAACTTGTTTATTTTTTTTTAAATATCTACTCGGCGCTTTTCTGATTTTTTTTGCCCAAAACCCTTAAAAACATTATATAACATGTGTAAATTTTTTCAAGGAAAAAAAAACATCAGGAGCTTTGAATTTCCCGGGTTTTCTAAATTAAAGTGGGTTTTTTATACATCCTTCCCTCATACATACATATATATATATATATATAACGCTAAAATAAGAACCATCTCGAGTTGTAAGAACCGTGAGTGTCACACCCCGAATTTCCACG
Organism: Helianthus annuus; assembly: GCF_002127325.2. Taxonomy (NCBI): domain Eukaryota; kingdom Viridiplantae; phylum Streptophyta; class Magnoliopsida; order Asterales; family Asteraceae; genus Helianthus; species Helianthus annuus. The sequence continues at coordinate 113,192,627 of NC_035437.2, read as the reverse complement.
TGTCAACCGGTGGGCCCGGTGGGGAGTATCGTGATGTAGTTGATATCATCATAGTCAAACAACACAATATTTAAATGCACAGCGGAAGCTAAAGATATATATATATATAACACATGTTAGTGAAAAAGTTGCTGAAACTTGTTTATTTTTTTAAAAAAAAAACACTCGGCGCTTTTTTGATTTTTTTGGCTCAAAACTCTTAAAAACATGTATATTACATGTGTTATTTTTTTTAAACAAAAAAAAGTCGGGAGGCTGGGTTTTCTAGGGTTTTCTCAAATTTTTAGGGTTTTCTATCTAACCTTATATATATATATATATATATATATATATATATATATATATATATATATATATATACCTATACTACTTTAATAAGCATATAGGAAGGGCAAGAATGGTCATTTGCCATTGTACAACCATTTTAAGCACATTATACAACCATTTAAGCATAAATGTGTTGAAAACACCCTCAATACACAATGTACAACTCTTAAAGCACCAAAAAACACAAATAATTTACCCTTTACCCTGGTTCATCTTCAGCCGTCCGTTTCTCTTAATTTTTCACACGCATCGCGATCTCAGCCGTTCACTTCACTTCACACGGATCAACTTTTGAATTCCTTTCTCTCTCACAACTCACACATCTCACAAAACAATCAGACCTTCTCTCTCTCGGCGCGACTCAAGAAAACCATGCCTGCCAGATCTATCACCAGATCTGTGACCCACCGCCTATTCCCCTCCGCCTTGTTACGCTGCTTCAATCGCGGCTTCTCCTTCATTCCAGGTATCATACTTCTCTAATTTGTCTTTTATTCAGAAATCGTCAACCTAAAATCAAAGCTTTGATCTCGATTTTGTTTTTAGGGCTTTGCTGATGTAAGTAACCATTGAGTCAAGATCAATCGGTGATGAGTGTACCAGTTGATTGAAGGGTCGAAACTGAATCACCTTCCTTGGTTCATTTCCCCTTTTTTGCCCCAACTCTGTAGCTTAATTAGTGTTTCTATTGTTTATTTATTTTTTTATTGTGATTACGAGTGGATATAGTTTCAATTCTAAGTTCATCGAGTCAATTTGTTGTTTGAAATTAGGGATTTCAAACTTACATTCTGTTGATGGTTGATTAATTTTCGTTTTTGATGTATAGGGATTTGAAACTCTATGGAATTGTTACAATCAGAAGCATCAAGCCCAAAGTCCTCAGCGAAAGTTACATCAGATTTGTTAAGTCAACATACTTGGTGTGATCGCTGACCCTAATTTGAAACGGTTTCATGGGTTTTTGTTTGTAAAGGTATAAATATTTAGTATTGCACCATTTACCATGATTCTGACTAATTTGGGCTTTGATTTGAATCCCTTTATTTATGAGTTTGCATTTTGATTTTGGATGTATTTGCTTGTTTTTCTCGAATTTGTCATGACTGAAAGGTAAACCCTAAGTTAGTGATTTCAAAAGTTGAAGCTTGCTGGTTAAATTTGATGGGTTGGTGTTAAGCTTGGCAGACCAATGCTGAGTTTGATACTAATCAATGAGCAGGTCACATGCTGCTTGCTGTCCTACGATTATCACTTTCATTATTTTGATACACTATTTTTCTTCGTGTTTTGACTGAAGTAACCACCGTTAATAGCTGCAGATATTTTCGGATCTGAAGTATGATAGGCCAAACGAATTGATGGTTCGGCAAATTTCTAATGAGATGGAAGCGATTGCGGCTGCTTATCATATTTTTAGAAATGTTGCTCAGCCTGGTTTCATGTAAGAACGTTTATATCGACAAGTTCTTTAAGTATGCTTCATTTGTTGGTGATTAACTCATTTTTAATTAATGTTATATGTTTACAATGTAGGTACATTGAAGATATGGATTTAAGGAGATTTATGACCATTTGGCGCTGGTTCAGTTTTTTTTTTCTTTTGCATTTAATTGATGGACTATTTGTTATTTGACAGTTGATAGTTGAAGAGATAAATATCTTAACGACGGTTTTCTTGAGATATGACAACGTGAAGATATATAATCCCAATTCGGTTTTGTATACAAAGCCCATTAGAAATTTCTATAGAAGTCCAGATATGTCAGATGGTGTCGAATTCTCTATTGACTTTACAACACCTATTGAGAAGATTGGGCTATTAAAAGACAAGATGAAAAAGTAAGTTATAAAACATTTTTTTATACATTCTGTTTCATGCTATATAACAAATGCTATCATTATTATATGTGATTAGGTATTTGGAGAAGAATCCCCAATTCTGGCACTTGAATCACAGTTTTGTTGTGAAGGAGATCGAAAATGTGAACAAGATAAAAATGGCTATGTTTTCAATCATACGATGAATTTTCAAGAGTTTGGTGAAAAGAACAGGAGGAGAAGTGAACTGGTTTTAGCGCTGAAGAAGTTATTTGAAGAGCTAAAGATCAAATGCAATCTTCTTCCCCAAGACATTCATTTGCATAAACCGGAAACTACAAGCGGGTCCACCAAATAATTACACAACCATATGTTTAAAGGTCTCATCTTTCTTGCTATGCATGATATAAAAAACCATAACTAGAACCATATTCATCAGCAGTTTGACAATGACAATCCGTATATGACTACATTTTTATCTATATACTTTGTCAAATTGACAAATTTTTCGTTCGGAATTTTTATCTATATGCTTGATCATATTTAATAGGGCTGGCAAAATAAACCCATTAACTAAATTTTGGGTCAAGATGGACATTTAAAATAACAGTTTGGGTTATCTTGGGCCATAAGTAAATTGTTAGTAGGTCAAGATGGGCCAAAGTATATTAAACATAATCACAAGATGGGTCAGGATGGGTAAGACATTATCACCTAGCAGGTCAAGATGGGTAAGAACACGCACAGTTAGGGTTTCTCAGAAGAACAACTATAAGACCGATCTCTCTCAATCTCTCATCATCCTCCTCCTCCTCTTCCACGCGGCGAGTTCTTTGAACGCGAACCTGTGACTACCGTAGTTCCATTGTTTCAGCAGGTTTTCTCTATCAAGAATCACTTTTGTTAAGTTTTGATGTCAAATTCGACATCATTTTAGTAATTTAGTCTTCCTTAAATGGATCCTGATGTTGTTGTTTGACATCCTGATAGTGAATTAGGACCTTTAATCTGACAAATTGAAGGCCCATGTGTTTAATTTATTATTATTGAGTGTTTTGCTTGATGCCCACCAAGTGTTCGACCTATTGCCCCAATGAAGATGGTTAATTGATTATGTCATAATACCCGTGTTTTTCTTTATTGTAGATTAAATTAAATATGTCGGGTAACGATGATCACGAAGATGAAGTTAGTTCACTTAGTTCGGGCAAACATTCTTCCGTGGTTTGGAGCTATTTTGATAAATTAAATATGTCGGGTAACACTTGTTTTGTATGCGATGATTTTGGATATACAGTTGTTACGAATCTGGGTTTGTGAATCTAGGGTTCATTCGTACGAATCTGGTAAAAAATTGTGTCCGTTCAATTCGTTGGAAAGATTAATCAAGATATTCTAAATTTATTAGTATCATTCTTATGTTTATGTTTATAATTTAGGAGTCGAATATTAACGGGTCAAAAAGTTAGTTATATAGCCTTCTGCATTTAACAATAGTATAGTGTGTTTTAGTGTGTGTTTCTCTTGTTTTGTCCCTGCACAGAATCTGTGCATACTCATTTGTTTATACTAAAATGATCCTAAAGTGAATAATGATATAATTGGGAGCCATCAGGAGAGTTAGTGTTGAACTGTTGATATAATTGCATACATACAGATTGAGTTAGGATTGTTTAATGGATAAATGATTGCTGTGAATTTACATTAGAAACTAATTCGAGTTAAAACAGAATAGTCCATTGCAGAATTATCCGCTGTAGAGTTATCAGCCGCAGTTTTAATTACATTCGCACAGCTTGAGTCACACTTATGTCTGAATTATCCGTTGTAGAGTTATCTGTCTGCAGAACTTAGAATCAGTCTACATCCGTTAAATTCAGTCCATTCGTTGCAGATTAACAGCAGATCCGTAGAAATACAGAAGTATATCCGCTGAATTCTGGTTTATTTGCAGATTTTGTCTTTTCGCTGAAATAAAGTTCAGTCGCTGATATGATTCATCCGCAGATTTAATTTTTTTAATTTTTTAATTTTTTTAGTTTTTTTAATTTTTTTCGTTTTTTTAATTTTTTTAAATTTTTAATTTTTTTTTTCGTTTTTTTAATTTTTTTATAATTTTTTTTTTAATTTTTTTAATTTTTTTTTTCATTTTTTATAATTTTTTTCAGTTTTTATTATTATTGATTTATTCTCAATCCATCCTGACCCGCACTCATCCTGACTCAAACCCATTCTAACCTTCTTCTTTCTTTTACCCATCTTAACCCAAACTCATTTTAACCCAAACCCATCCTGACCCAACAACCAATCCAATCCAACCCATCCATTTTGCCACCTCTAATATTTAATAAGCATCCTCAATGTTAACATTGAGAATGACTCGATGAGAAAGATAATGAAATACGAGTCAATAAAATTACTACTTTTAGAGGTGGTAATTTTGACCCGTTCATTTATAAATGGATTTATGGGTCAAATGGGTAAAGTCATTGAAAAGAGCTAAAAGAGAAATGAGTTAAAATTCATTTCAAGCGTATTATGACCTAGAAAATGGTTTTTTTATTAAGTGTTTAGATTATTTTTGAAATGATGTAAACATCATGATCATATTTAATATGCTAACTATTTATTAAAAAACTCGAGCATTTCTTGATGGAAAGTGTTTTGGATTATCTCAAGCTGGCCCATTTTGAAAAACGACCCACCCATTTTGCGACCTCTTCAACTTTTACTAACATTACGTTTTTTTTTTAATCGGATTGTTACAGGTCTCCTGATCCGTTTACCGGGACTAGAAACCGGTCTTTTACGGATGCTGTTAGAGTTATTCTAGGTACCAAGATTTCATCAAATATTTAAGTTTCTATGTGTTTGTAAGTATTAAGTTATGATAGTGTGTTTTCAGGCAGAAAACACGCCTGGATATGTGGTTTGCTTCAGTATGTGAGTTTTTATGGAACTGTGGTTGCTTATGTTGTAACAACTTTGACTTATATGAGGTAGTTTAACCCACTGATTAAGGTTACTAATTAATGGGTTCCAAATATTGTTTCATGATGACTGGTGGTTTTCGATAATCCTTCAGGGCGATTTTGAAAGCCAACTGTTAGCGATTGCGAATACGGTGGCAACACTTATATGTTGTTGTTTGGAGTAGTGCAGATTTTAATGTCACAAATGCTGGATTTCCATAGCATGGTTTTGGCGTCTGTTGTTGCGGCCATAATGTCCTTTTGTTACTTCTCTATTGGTTTGGGGCTCGGTTCCGCTCAAGTAATCGGTACGAACCCCTTTATGTTTCTATCCCCCACTCCGGTTTTCGGTAGGGGTTTAGCGTTTTGAAAGTGACTTAAAAGTGGAGAAAACGCCAAACACCCTCTAAGTATTCCGTGTGATCTGATCATTTGAAAACACTGCAGAGAATGGTAAGATTGCTGGGAGCATTACAGGATACCCAGCTGTTAGTGTAGCTCATAAGTTATGGCTAACTTTTCAAGCACTTGGAGACATAGCATTCGCGTGTCCATATGAGCTTATTCTTTTGGAAATTCAGGTTAATAATTCGTTATTGGTAAAGTTTAAGATCAGTTACTTTTTAATTTTGTCATACCATAGTTGTCAAAAGCGAGCGCCTTGTGCGCCTAGGCGCAAATTTCAGGCGAGGCGCACCAATTGCGCTTTTCTCCGAGCAATGGTTCAGGCGCATTTCCGGCAAGATTCTCAGATTCCGGCGAGATTTTGGCAAAGTTCTGCACATTCCGGCTAACTTCTGGTGGTGAAAGAAGTAGATGTATTCTGGTGGATAAATTCTGTGATGTTGCAGATTGCCGGAGGCTAGAGTTGCAGGTTAGTGAAGGAGATGGTGAGAGGAAGAAGAGATGGAACGGGGTACACATGAAAATAAAAGGGCAGGCTTTTTAAATAGTATTTATTGATATGTGTGTGTCTGCCTGTCTGGGTAAAAAGTAAAAAAGTGGCTAGTGTGCTTTGACTAATATCAGTGACTTATCACAAACTAGGACTGAGTTGTCAACAGTGACTGTTGCAGGCAAATTGCAGAGCTAAAGTTTTTTCTATTTTTGTTCTATCATCTTTTAAATGAATTGTGTCTAATTCTAATGAATTATGTCATAGGTTTTTTTCAGGTATACTAGATTGCAAAATGAAGGCGTATATTATATTATATATTTATATTTATATAAGTTAGTACACAACTACATCTGTTAAGAGTTTCTTATACACTAATTACCTTAAAGGATTTAAATTGTTTGATGCTAGTTAGATGATTTTAATATCTAATTAGTATTAAAAATATATTTGGAGATTAATAGTATCTATAAAACTAATACAATTAACATAATATATATATATATATATTCAATTATTGCGCTTTTTTTTTTCTCAGGCCCGCGCTTTTTTTGCGCTTTGCGCCTAGGCCCTAGGCGAGGCATATGCGCCTTGAGTGCGCCTAGCGACTTTAATAACTATGTGTCATACACATGCGTAAGATAAATTTTTTGGTGTAATATAGGATACTGTGAAGTCACCACCAGCGGAAAACAAGGTTACAAAACACGCTTCAGCAATAGCGATTCTTGCGACAAGTTTTTTCTACCTTGGATGCGGATGTTTAGGGTATGCTGCATTTGGGAATGATACACCGGGAAACCTCTTGACAGGCTTTGGGTTTTATAAACCTTATTGGCACGTCGCCTTTGCTAACGCCTGCGTTATAATGCATCTAATATGAGGATATCAAGTAAACCTTCTATACTTCACATAAACAAGTCACTCTTTGACTATTAAGGACAAATTGATGACTTTCAAGTTGAAATTGATACAGGTTTAACAAAGATCTTATTGATAAATATTTTCTTCAAAAAGTCAAACTGTCTTTTACTATATAACTTTCCAGGTCAAAGTTACAACTTTTCATATTGAAATTCAAATGGGTTTTATCAAACTTTCCTGACCAAAATTGTCTTTACATATTTTTCTATGTATTGAGATTTTGGGTATTCATTAATACTTTTCTAAAAGACTATATAAATTATAAATCATCAAATAATGAATTTCCTACTTTTTTTTTGTTTGACCTTAAAAGTCAAACTGTTTGTTTGTCAAGAAGAATATTATCAATCATGTCAATACCATGTCTTTAAGATTGGATTCCACATGGAATCTATCAACTTTCATGGCCATTGCTTTTTAGTTTTAATTAACATTTTATGCGGCTTTAACAAAAGTAATGGAATCTTCATCTTTTTGTTGACCTTAAAAGTCAAATCATTTATAATGGTAAACAATGACTAATGCAATCCTTTTGGATTATAACAAAAGCTATTCAGCCAACCAGTATTTGCATTTGTGGAGAGATGGTTAGTGCAAAAGCTCCACAGCAGTCAGTTTTTGAAAAGATTCCATGAGATTGTGGGTGTGTTAGGTGCACTAAATCTATGTCCATTGGCTATATATTTTCCAGTAGAAATGTACATAGTGCAAAGAAAGTTGGAAGCATGGAGTCGAAAATGGGTGGTTCTTGAAATATTCAGTGGTGTTCTGATGGTTGTATCGGCGGTGGCTTTAGTCGGGTCGGTAGCTGGACTCATAGAAGCAAAGTTGATGTAGTTATTAGGATGGTAACAATGTATTATGCATGGCTTATTTGGTCTTATATGCCATTAATAAAAATTGTAGTATTCTAAGAGAATAACTACATTTTTTGTCTAGACTAATTAAGTAATTATTAGATTTACTTGAATGTAAAAAGGTGTAAACAAATTGCTCTTCAATGAAAGGATAATGGAATGATTGGCTTTATTAATCATATTGGTAATTTTATGTTATTTTGTGTATTGTTTTGAGATTGGAGTTATTCGGGATCTAGCTGGGCATTTGTCCTGTATTTACAGCTCCCTTTCGTTTTCAACAAAATTAATACTTGCAACGTTTACTAGGGTTGTTTTTTTTTTCTTCTTACGAATGCAGGCTATAGGCTGATAAGAATTTAGGGATGTCAATCATCTTGGGTTGAATCGTTAAACACGAACATGACCCATGTATTTATTTGTGCTAAAGACATCAGTCATAACTAGGGGCGACAATGCTTGACACAACCCGAACATGACACGAACGAAACATGTCTTTGGTCGACTTACACGAAAAGTTTAGAAAAGGGGGTGGTGTTCAGGTTAATCGCTCTTAAAAAAAGTTCGGGTTGGTCCGTAGAAAAAACGGGTTGAGTGGTTGACTTACATGAAAAGTTTAGAAAAGGGGGTGGTGTTCAGGTTAATCGGTCTTAAAAAAAGTTTGGGTTGATCCGTATAAAAAACGGGTTGACCCATTAACCCTTTTAAGTATTTAGAAAAAAATAAGTTTTCCATTTTACATGGTTAGTCATAATTAATAAATTGGCTAAACATATCTAACAACCTTAAATTTTCTTCGTAGTCACTTCAAAAATTCCAAAAACATTCAAGGCAAAGATAGATCACGCCGAATCTACAGTTAGAAAAATGAATAAAGATATATCGCCAAAGAATTGATAAACTAACAGAAAAACGAATGCCAACATATTATGAATAAGAAAACTAATTTAAGTTCTATACAATATATCACGAGATGACTGATAAACTAACGCTAAACGAGTATCCTATTGTAAATCGCCACTTCCGCTGCATCGCGCGGGTAAATGACTAGTATAGATACATACATATATATATAGATACATACATACATATATATAGATACATACATATAATATATATATAGATACATATATATAGATACATATATATATATATACATATATATATACATATATATATCTGTATACGTATATATACATATATATATATATACATATATACATATATAGATCTATACGTATATATATATGTATATACATATATACATATATATATCTATACGTATATAGGGGAAGGTTCAAATGAAAACCACTAGTTATTGTGAAAACTAGAAAACTAACTAAAACCCACTAAAAAGGAGGGAGGGAAGATTTTTAATGAAGGAGGGGTAAAATTGGAACAAAAAATATATAACTTTTCAAACATTTCTCATTTCTCCATACGTTATCATTTTAAAACAAAAATGGCACCATAAGATCACAAATTTTCTTATCTTTCATTCAAGTATATTCGAGCATATTTTTTATGACATAAAAAAAGATTTATGGTGTCGTCTTGTTTTCAATACTATTATTATAGTAGTGCACATGTGCAATATAACATGTACTACAATGTGCATTACATGCTTAAAATTAGTTTTTTGATTCTAGTTTAGCTTTTAGGGTTAGTTTTTTTGGAGGTTTAGGATTAGGATTAGGTTTTTGGGTGTGGGGGGAGGGGGGTTTAGGTTTTTGGGGGTGGGGGTGGGGGGTTAGGTTTTTTTTGGGTTTATGTTTAGGGTTTAGTTTTAGGTTTTCGGGAGGGTGGGGGGTGGGGGGGGGGTTAGGTTTTGGGGGGGGGGGGGGGTTAGGCTTTTGGTGGGAGGGTGAATTTAGGTTTTTTTTGGGGGGGGGGGGGGTGGGGGGTTTAGGTTTTTGGGGGGTGTCGGTGGGGGGTGGGTTAAGTGGTTTAGGCTTTCCGTATTAGTGCACATGTGCAGTACAACCAAATTTTTTTTTTTTTTGAAATTTTTTTTCCATATATAAAAAGTAGCAATTTTTCTAAAAAAAATTGTAAAAAAAAAAAAAATTTGTATGTTTTTTAGGTTTTTTTAGGCTTTTTTTGTTAGTTTTCGAGTTTTCACAATAAAAGTGGTTTTCATTTAAACCATCCCCTACGTATATATATATGTATATACGTATATATATATATATGTATATACGTATATATATACGTATATACGTATATATAGATATATATATACGTATATATATACGTATGTACGTATATATATATACGTATATAAGTATATATATATACGTAATATATACGTACGTACGTATATATATACGTATGTACGTATATATATATACGTACGTACGTATATATTACGTACGTACGTATATATTACGTACGTACGTATATATTACGTACGTATGTACGTATATATACGTACGTACGTATATATATACGTACGTACGTACGTATATATATATATATATATATACTAGTCGTTTACCCGCGCGATGCTGCGGGAAACATATCACTTAGATTGGTGGGTTTAGAGCTATGTACGGGGCGGTTCGGTTTTGAGCCATAACCAAAACCAAATTCGCAATACAACGGAAAACACAACATTCTAAGGGTGTGCATTAGAAGGTTCGGTTCAATTCAGTTGGGTCATAAATAAAATCTAAATTTTCGGTTAAGGTACTTAAAAAACGGCGAGGTTACAATTCATGACGCGGTACTCGTTTTCTGTTAGTTTATCAATCCTCTTGTGATATATTGCTTACTATTTCTATTGGCTTTTTTTATTCGTAGCATTGGTGTGTCATGAACTTTATAGATAATAATTAAATAATTAAAAAAATCATACATTCGAAATGGTACAAGGAATCGGGTTTCATTAGACCCATTGAATCTTCTAGTCAATATAAATTACTAAAACACAACGCTCAGACTGACTTTAACTGAACAATATCGTTGCCGGTATCTATATTATTTGAACAAGTTTTTTTTTTTAAATGCCACGTAAATAAAATCTATTTAATCCTATTGAGATGCCACATAAATACTACTGGAACGATTCAAAATTTCAAATGGATGGAAGGTAGAATATGAAAAAAGCCAGTGTTGTTACTAATATGTAATAATTTTAATTTAAAAAATATATACGACCAATTAAAAAAATTGGTTATTTATTTCATGTAAATCAAACACATTGCTTAACATACTAATAATATCTTTTAGAAAATTTATTTAAAAAAAAAAGAGTTGAGAACACATGTATGTTTACAAGACTGCCCAAAAGCTTAAGACAACTTATTATGCAACTTCTTATATTTTCACATTTTTAATTAATTTATTTCTCTTATTCTTTTAGTTTTAGTTAGAAAATAAGAAAAATTTGACCATTAATTTTCAACCTTTCATCATCTACTTACATTTTAAATCAGCTATTGGTTATATAACTTGGGTCATTTTAAATCAGCTATCGGTTATATAACTTGAGTCAGGTCAGTTCGGTTTTAGGTTAAAACCAAAAATTAAGACTAAACCTTCATGATCTAAAGACTAATACTTGTCATCGTACTGGTTTCTTAGCCAATGGGCCAACGTTACATTGAAAAGGCGGGTTTACTCACGTTGCTCTTCAATATACGTTTTATGGTTTCAATAAACATAACTAACTCATAAAACCAGACAAAATAAGTGTTTGCCAATCCATACAAAGCCTTTTTACCCACTACCCGATATCGACCTGTTCATTATACAACTTCTAGGATAAACAATAGTTTTAAAGTACCTCTTCATTAATTTTTTTTTGGTAAAGGGAGCAAGGCCCCAACAAATTTTATAAATTTAAGCCCTCTAATTTTTTCAATCCTCACACCCTCATAACATGTTTCTTCACTCAAATGACATTTGAAATTTGTTCCCATAACGGAAACGATCCAACCCACTGTGGCTAACACAATCAGTCCAATCATTATGAATACTTAAACGTTGGGCTCCAGCTTTCTACATGAACATCTGGAGGGGCCCACTGTTTATTCCAAGTATACAAGGCCCATGACTCAATTATAGTCTGTAAGCCCAACTGAGGATCGACATTAGTCACCATTTTGTACCAGGTACCTTGAACCATCTATGTAGCATGTATAGGCTTAAATAGTATCCAGTTCACATTTCATGTTTATGATCTCATTTAACTAAACACTTGAACGGTTGAACCTGGTATATAACATGGCCCATATAGCACAATTAAATAATCCCCGCAAGATTTTCGGCCCAATCCAACCTTACATTTGTAACACAAATTAAAACCCCATGACATAATTCTTCAATTAAAATAGTAGCAACCTAAAGTAATTTGTTTTTTTTTTTTTTTTTTTTTTGTGAGATCTGATCTTCAACGTTGCCAGCTATAAGTTGAGACAGTTTCTGCTCTTAAACTTGAGCTTTTGACAATAGCTTTGATGGTTATTCCAATTATACCAAGCAAACAACATTAATGTTAGTTTCACACCTGATGATAGAATGGCTGAATCAAACCTGCAAAATACCCTCAACTAAAATCAAAACTTAAAAACCAAAAATTGTTTTAGTAAGTACCAAATGTCCAAAATTCCCTCAACTAAAATCAAAACTTAAATCATACTACCAGATGAAACAATGGCAAGAGACAAGGCATTGTTTTAGTTGAAAAGGTGTGTGCATTAATGTTATTGATATAATAATGTGTTTAGGACACACGTTAGACAGCCTCATTCAACCGTTTGACCCGTTATCATATTCAGTTATTCGGATTAATTAATACCATTCAAACAAAATTTTAACATAAAAGTCAGAAGAGTTACCTTCTCAAGACTTGGAGTCAATGGTCAACTGTATGCAGTTCTTCGCAACAACCATGGCATAGGTGCAGGAGACTCAGTAACAGAAGACTGGCTCTAATGAACCTTGGCTTTCGTTTCGCGCAGATTCGGGGGAGGAAGAACCTGAAACCCTTTTTACGTAGTTTCTTCTTAACACTATCAACCACAACACTTCCTTTATCCTCATGGTTATAAGAATTAACCGACGGTCTCAATTCGCCAGAACTGAAGGCTCTTGCCTCTTCGCAACGTTTTGAGGCGTTTCAATGATCATCCTCACAGCTGGCAAAAGCAGATTCATTAGATTAATTAGGATTTGAGACCAATTGCTTCACTTTAAATGATTATAGGGTTACACTACAGCATAATATTACATGTTTTCACTTTTCACCATGTACAATTCAATTTTACAATACACGTGAGCAATGTTTTAAAAACCAGTTCACTTCAAATCGGCCGGTAGTGCCGGTTGAATCGTCTGGTACAACCGCTCAAACCGCCCAGTACACCCGGTTGAACTATCCGGTACAACCAGCTAAATCATTTCTGAGCCCAACCGGTAAGGTATAAAACCGGATTTAAAACATTGCAAATGAGGCAAATGTGAAAAGTATTAAGCAAAACCCACATCAAAAGTAAACATAGGTTTATAAAGAATGACCGAGTTGATTTATTTACCTCAAAACTGCCTGTAAATGTCCATCGAAGTTGATTTGTTTTAAGGTGTGGGATAACAACAGAAAGCACCGGCATGGTAGGCCTGTACTTGGCAATTAACCTGCATAACAATTCATGTTACATAAACTTAAATCGTACATTTTGTATACCGGGGAAATTAAAAACATCTTCAGAAACTTTAATTCACACACACACCTCGCACGGGTGGGCCTACTAAAAGTGTAAGCCGGTTTCTATTTTGAGACTACTAAAAGTGGTTGCTAAAATCAGGACAAAGTTTAAGATTCGTTTTAGTTTGGTGCAGATTGCCCTAAACGGAATTGTACACTTATGATTTTTTTTTCATTTCTCTGGTGTAATCAAAAGAATATAATCAAGCAATTAATACCTCTACGCAAATTTTACCAACAATATAGATAGTTTCAACAGGGTACAACCCTCACATTGTCTCAGCACCTAGAAGAATTGCATCCTGATACAAGACGAGACATTCGTTTTATTCTATATGATATAATATTACTGATATTGTATTATTTACTATCATTATAAAATTAGATACTTGCCATCTAAAACAACATTAGCAACATCAGTAGCTTCAGCACGGGTGGGCCTCAAGTTGGCGGTCATGCAATCAACAACACGAATAACAACAGCCGGTTTCCCAGCCATATTACATTTGTACACAGCTGCTTTTTGAAACAGAAATACCTGTGTACAAATAAATAAATAAATTGGTTATAGTTCTACAGTAATTTACTTCAAATGAAGACAAAAACCGACCTTCTCTGGTGGAAGGTCAATCCGTAAATTCCCTCTAGCAAGGATAATGCCATCAGCTTCCTGTAGAATTTCATCAAAATTCACGAGGCCCTGCAAGTATACCGGACACGTTACTGGGAAAACTTATAACTTATGCACTGCTTCCAAATTAATACAAAAAGGGGAACTTGTCTAATACATACATTATGTCGACATCCCTAAAAGATACCAAAATTAAATCTCACCTCTACATTTTCAATCTTTGCAAAAATTTGAGTTTGACTGAGGTCACTTAGTTTAGAAAGATATTCACGAGCCTGCAAGAGAAATGAATTGTCTATAAAAAAGAGTTGTAAGAAGTCTTATGAATACAAGAAAAGAAATATCTATACTTCTCGAATATCTTGCCCACTTCGGGTATGTGACAGAGATAGAAAGTCAACATTGTTTTTTTACTCTCCGTGTGCTGATAACCTAACATTAAACAAAAGTAGCTCGCCAGTGTTGTCAAATCAAGAAAGACAAACAAACAGAATCTGTTACCGTCTACTACAGATGGTGTTGCATTCTATTTATGCAATTTCTGGGTCCATAAAAAACAGAAAAAGAAAAACTAAAACATAAGATGCACGACAACCCATTGGTTCATTTAAAACAATTATTGGTACAAGTAAACACCCATATTAATTGATTGGTTGTAAATATCTCAATACTGAGATGGTTTAGCAGCTTGCCTCCTTGTCTTTATCGTTTAGTGTAGGATAGATCGATTAATATTCTTTTATCCAAAAATATTAATCAATTCTTGAAAAAAAACCGTCAAATACCATTTAAGTTTTTAACCTTAATCAGTCATATTTTAACAATAATCACAAAGCCTATCAAAACAAAAAAAAAGTTAACAGTAAGAAGGTCTCACATTGCCAAGGAATTAACTTTCGGCTGTTTACAATGACCGCCACGATCCAATCCCTCCATTTCGAACCATCAGCCAACGAAGAGGAACCCAAATTCAAACTAACATCCAATCCCTACATGGGGGTACACCGCTTAATAGAATATACAACATTACCCCTGCACTCCAAATATCGATTTCCTTCCCATATGCACTACCAACTATATCAAGAACCCAAAAAGATATACAAAATTATCAAATGAATGTTCTTGTTTGATTTAAAGATCTATTCAAAAACACCCAAACTCTATATAAAAAATATGAAATAAACCATTATAACTCTTCATATAAAGATATTTAAAGATCCAAACATCTGATAAATTATATAAAACAATAAAACACATATGTTCAAGAATAGTACCTGGTTCTTGATAACAATGAGCTTCTTTTTGGTGTACCCCTCAAACCTGTCTAATATTCATGGATAATACATTATACTTGTGCACTTTACAACTGTAATCCAACGTATACCAAAGTATGAAAAAAACAGTTTTACATAATGAAGCCCTATTATTTGGTACTTACTGTGTTTAAGCATCTTGAGAAAGGCTAGAGAAGAGACGTACACTTGCTTATAACAAAAAGCAAAGTCGTAAAGCAAAACTCATATGGCCGGAAATTAAACGATCGAAACCAAAACTCACCTGATATCGTATGTATGGTTGCCGATTTACCAAAACTCGCCGAAAATTAAACGTCAGCTCTGTAAGAAACCCTAGCCGCCATTGTTGGAGGCGATGGTTAGGTCCTCAACACACCACCGTCGCGTCGTCTTACCGAGCTCATCCTCATACTCACTTACCACCATTTTTTGAAAAGGAAGTGAAGCAGCAGGTTTGAATTTTTGAAATGGCTAGGGTTTCAAAGATTTGGGTTTCCAGAGGGAGAGAGAGAGAACGATAATGAAAAGGGCTCTCAGTTTGAATTTTGAAATGAAATTTTAGGGTTTTCTTGGCCGCGTCTTTCAGTGAGGGTATAATGGGAAAAGGAAATTCATTTTTTATTTTAGATGTTTTAAACACTTGTACATTATGCTTTAGAGGTATTTTATGAAAATTTCAATGACCTTAAGAAGTCCTTTGGATATGTATATTATATATAATATAGATAGTATAGATATAGATATATATATATATATCGTTACGCTTCGCTTTTTAGTACTTTCCTTTGTTAGAAAATCTGTTTGTATTTCTATTTTTGGAAACTTGTAATTCTTTTATATTCGTATTTCCTTTCCAAAACTTGTAATCCGAGGCTTTGATCATAATAAAACTCGATTATTTCATACATTATCTTATACATACTTGTGGCATACGTGCAACTTGAATACATACTCATATATGCAAACTCATACATGGAATACTTGCAAATCCAGTTTACACATGCATTTTATTTATACTAATACATATAGGTTACACTTGTATGTTTCAAATACTTGAAACCGGCTAAAATACGCGGAAACGGTCAAACGTAAGCCTTCGAGTGACTCGACAAGCTTCTTCGTGCGAATGGCCTGACCCATTCGTGCGACTGGCCCCTTTATCCCAAGATCATTCGCACCAAAATCATAATTGTAACTGATTAATGGTTAAAGTGTCACAAACAGTCCCCTTTGCACGAACAATTCATTCGGACGACTGGGAACCTCCCACCCGCACGAACTGACTATGTTCGCACAGACACCTGTTCGCACAAATGGAACATCCATTCGCATGAACAGTGTTGTGATGTTTTGGTTATCCGTTTATCTTAGTTCTGAGTTCTACATTGCCGATTCTAATGGCCAAACCAGGACCCATGAAATCACGGTAACTTAGTGTCACAACTAGTGCTTAGACGAATATTTTTCGTGTTTTTATATTCATACCTTCATACTTCAATCCAAATCCGAATCCTCCGTTCAACTCCAAAAGACACACCTTCGTTTACCCCATGTATGGTAAACTCGGTGTTCCAACGCTCTCAAGATTCGACTTGCGGAATTAACAAAGGAAGCTTAGAAAAACCGTGAGGATACTCAACCTCGTTTTTACTTTATATACTTTGGGTGCAACACATTCATGCTATTAAACTTACACATTCACACATACTTTTATGCTTAAACATAAACAAACAATAATTCATACATGGTTAATACGTTATTCTTTGATTCATGCTTACTGGAACATTTTTATGTGGTATACTTGTCATTAACTTGGTACAAGCCCCCCTTAACATGTATAGCGCTATAGGAGTAACGCATTACCCGTATTCTTGAGGTCATGTTAAGTTAAAACAGAATGGTCCTATCGTTGCTACGATAGGATTACGTTAGCGGTAATCTTTGGCTTGGCATTTATAGTTGCATGCAATTAGTATGTTAATATTAGATAACAGATTTTACCATGTTGATTGTTTAAACATTTTATACTTATGCTATTATTCAAACTTGTGTGCTCCCTAATACTTTTTGTATTTAACTATACTTTTAAATGTGTTGTAGGATTATGACGACGACGATGATGAAATCTACTAGAGTTGACTAGATACACACATTACAAATCTAGTTTGATGTTGTACTTGTTTTGAGAATTTTGTTGTATTTGTTTTATGAACTTGTTGTACTTTCTGATTCGAATGTTGTACTTGACTTTATCAATGAAATGAAATTTTGTTCAATTAAATATTGTCGAAAATAGTGTTATGAAGTTTCGAGCTATCTCGTTTTCGTCTCTCTGATGTCCGCCATCGGTTGGGGTGTGACAGATTGGTTTGAGAGCCATAACTATAGGGAATTAGGTAAAATTGCCATGATTTGACCTAGTCTATAGTTTAGGTGACCAAAACTTGACCATTCTTGATTCTTGCTTAAAATGTTATAATCTTCCTACCTTGCTCTATATATTCACTTTGTCTAAATTATACATACGTCATTCCAAAGACGTTACACAAATACATACTTGAAGACTTGAAGACATTTGTATCATACAAACGAGACGATTTCACCAAAATAGACGTGAAACCCACACTTTGGTGAAAGACTCTCAATCCGCGCTATTTGATTTTGCACAAAATTATGCCATCAAGTTAGGAGTGAAATCCACATCTTATGGAACAATTTCCAATTCAAACTCTAGTGGACCCTTACCAACTAGTTGGAATTTATTTTCTTGATCCGTTTGGTGAGTACCAATCACACTTAGGGTACGATGTTGCCAAGTTATGGGTGACACTCGCATCTTGACAACTCCCACTTCTCGATTTTCAATCCTGCCAAAGTTTCGAATTTTCAATCGACTACGGACTTGTAGTAACTGGAAGGGTGAATACCGTTAACCGCTTCTCGGAGAGAGTATTCTACCTAATAGGCCATAACACATTTCCCTATCTCGAAGGAACTTTTGATTCACTTTGGAATAGTCTTAGTTACATTCTGTGACATTCCAAGTTTCATGTTAAACTCTCTTTTATGCTATCTCAATTTTAGTGTGTTGTATACTTGATACTTCTTTCATTTCAAAACTGATGCACAATTCGCACGTTTCCTACAATCTAAAACAATAATGATACTCGAGAACAAACTAAATTTATACTCCTTTCGTCCTTATACGTGATAATACTTTGCGAATACATGTTATACTTATGCAATTTATGTGAATCGTACGTTCAATGTGAAATACTTGATGCTCATTCATGCAAAGAAACGTGATTTTTATAAACATATTATGATCAAGTCTCATCCTTTTCCTCAATTTCGATTCTTTAGATGTCTTCCAACCGCCTCTCAAAATCTCGCAAAGGCACCAAGTCAAGCTCAAAGTCAAGTGTGAAGCCCGACTTCGACCCGATGTCAAAGAAGGACATGATGAAATTCATGGCCAAGTAGACGGCCAAGGTGATTCCTGATATTGTTAGAAAAATTCAGCCAACACCTAACACCCAACACCAAATCCCCTCACGCCTCGGTTGACTCAAAGGTTGATCTGCCTAAGTCGACTTTTGCCTTTAAGCACTTCAATTCGTGTAGCACGATGCCTTTCACAGTCGAAGAGGGTGCAATCAAGATGCTTCAATGGTTTAACGCCATTGAAGTTACATTCTGTCAAAGCGGTTGCCCCAATCACCTTCGAACCACCAACGCTACTGGCGTCTTCCGATCGAGAGCTCTCGATTGGTGGACCGCTGAACGCGACACGATGTTACTTATGCCCTAACTTGGACCGAGCTGAAAAAGCTCATAAAGGACGAGTTTTGTCCTCCACACAAGCTCCAACAACTTGAAAATGAGTTTTGGAACCTAAAGCAAGTCGGGAGCGACAATGTTGGCCTTACAGCTAGGTTCAAGCAGTTGAGTGCACTGTGTCCTGGCCAAGTCGATTCCACCAACAAGGCCATCGCTAAGTACATTTGTGAGTGTAGTATGTCTATCACTTTCGTCAATTATGTATCGTAGCTTAATCAGATGAGAGAAGACTGGTGCTGAACTGGGGAAATCATAAAGTTCATATATGATAAAGTCCATTAGTACGAATGGAGGATGTGCATCCATACGAATGGAGCTCCATTCGTAACTGTCTATTTGTAACTATCAAATTCCATCCATAGTTATGTTCATCCGTAACATCAAGGTCCATTCGTAACATGTCCATTCATAGATTGTGCATTCGTCCGGATGGAGGTCCATCCGTAAGTAGATAGTTACGAATGGGGAACTTCTATACATAGCTAGCATGTCTTGTTACTTGTAACTTTGCTGACTTATAAGGGAAACTCTGTCAGTTTGATTTCATGGTTTTGTATTCTTACAATATCAATAGAAATCAGAATTAATTACATCTTTGTGTTCAATTCACACATGTACTTGATTCTGCTCAAGATACATGTTCTTCGCATTCAACGGTTACGGAATCGATCCTGGGGTGAATCCACAAATGATATCAGAGCGGGTGATTGATTGTATGAATTCAAGACACAAGGATTCAAGCTGATTCATCAGACTCAGAGACAAATTTCATCATCTTTTTCATATTCATCTTCTACGCATTCTTTTTGTCTTTCAAACTCAGATTCAAGACGTTTTCTTCGTCAACAACTTCTGATTTTTAAACAAGTTGTGCAAAAAAAAATGTTTCTAAACAATTCTTCAAAGTTTCAAATCTAAATTCAATCTAGAACATGAAAATTTTCTGAAGAATCATCAAAAAAGGAACATGTTTGTTCGCTGATGTTTATCTACGAATCTGCGTGTAGATTCGTACGAATCTAGATGTCATTGATCAGCTGGTGTAAAGTTAGTTAGTACGAATCAAGAGGTAGTTGATCCATACGAATCAAGGGCATTTTTGTGTTATTTGTTTTTCAAAGTTGAATCATGTGCTTGTTTGATTGTTTGTAGGAATCATGAAGGAAGAATTCTACAACACGTTTTAAAATGCAATCACATCTGAAGCTATAACCGAAACGACACCCACAACAAAGAGTGTTTCAAATGAATTACTTGTAATTAAGGCTTTTTCAGATAATGATAAAAAGGAACACTCTAATGAACTAAGAATCATAACTTTGTTACAACAATCTGTTAGCGAGGATATTATGTTCCTACTTCAGTATGGTGAAACGTCTAAGTCAATGTGGGAAGCTTTGAAAGTAAAGGCCGAAGGTGGAAAGGATAGCAAGAAAAACAAAATATCATTGTTGGAAAAGGAGTTTGATCTGTTCTGATGCATGAAAGGAGAAACTGTCCGACAAATGATAGAAAGATTCTGTCATTTGAAAATCCAGCTAGAGAGGTTTAGGATCAAAAAGGACAGAGAAGAAATTATCAACAAACTAATCAAGGCATTACCACACATCGATGATTGGCAAACGTTTGTAATGATTTTGAAAAATGATGCCAAGTTTGACGAAATCACTTTGGATGGTTTCATTGAAAAACTTGAAGGTCCTGATTTGGAGTTACAGAAACACAAAAAAATGACCAGTTCAAGTTATCAGCAGAATGTTGATTTGTACTATCGAAAAAGTATGTTGATAAACAATCAGGCACCAAAGATCAGTACGGCTTTTAGTACTGAAAACATTGGTGATTCTTCAAAGAGAAAAACTTCGAGCTATGATTCTGGATATCATTCATCGTCTGCATCAGCTAAATCGAACCCGAATCAGAATTTGAAAGATTCTCCAAACATGAATACTGATTTTGCTAGACAACATATGAGTTTCTTAGCTTCTATTTTGGAATCTTATGAAATTTTGGTCGTAGGAAAAATTGGAAATCCAAATATGACAAAGGAGGATTATGACCAGGTAGATCCGAAAGAGATGGAGCTCATGGATATTCGATGGTGTATGGCTACCGTAATCAGGAGAGCTCAACGGTTCATGGAGATTACTGAGAGAAAATGTCTTGATGGTCCAGATATGTAGCTGGGTTTGGATAAAGCTAAGGTCACTTGTTTCAAGTGCAAACAAAAAGGGCATTTCAAAAGAGAGTGTACTAATCAGCAAGCTGATGATAGTGTGAATCTATTTCATGAAGACTATTATAAGAAAGCTATCTATGATCACATCAATGAGCATCCATCGAGAACGAACCAAAAACAAATTGGTGAAGGGTCGTTAAAAGAGATGAAGCAAGCCTTGATAACAATTCAAGAGGACGAAGGGTTTAATTGGAATAAATACATTCCAAAAGAGAAATTTGCTTTGGTTCCTGAGCCGAGAGGAACGTCATGCACGGATGAGATTGAGTGATGTGTATGAGATATTCATGGAAGCGAGACGGGCAAATAGATGGGATGATGAGAGGAAGTGTTTCATAGATCCTCAAGGGAATCTAGCACTTGATCCTCAAAAGGTAGATTTTGAAGCTCTTGTCGCTGTTATTCCAACTGTAGGAGTATGGGCTGCAATTTATGAGGATCTGAACTATAGAAAAGAAGTAGAGGACGACATAAAAAGAGTGATCTATTCCAGTGTCGAGAAGAAGAAGACTGTTGTAGAAATTGTTAATGAGAGCAAGAAGATGGTGGATGAGTTGAAGAAAACCGAAGAAAAGGCTAATAAAGAAAATCAGGAGAAGTTTGATGAAAAGCTGAAAAGTTCAGTAGAGGAAGTTGTTGCTTGCTGAGTTGTTGCTTGCTGAGTAACAGCAAGTGATTGAAAAAGATCAGAATCAAACTCAAACGGCAAAAGAGGCCACAGTGCCAAAAACTAAGGTAATAATTCAAACTGAATCTTCTGTATCATCAAATAAAAGTGATAATAAAACTGATGATCAGTGCGAGAAATGTATGGAATCATGCAGTGCTTGTACTGAGAAGGATGAAAATTTAAGATCCATAAACATTGAATTTTCAAAAATAGAAAGTATTTTTAAAGAAAAATGTATCAAAATGCTTGAAAATGAAAAGTTTTTGAAACAAAAAGAAGAAGAGCTGACACAGAAATATGATATTCTTGAAAAAGAAAACAAATTTTGAAAACAAATGTGTTCAACAGATTGCAACGAGTGTATACAAAAGGATAATATTATTTAAGAGTTGCAAAAAGAATATGATGGAATGAAATTTTCCTATCATACTGTAAAAGAAGCTTATGAAAGTTTGAAGAGTCAAGTTAAAAGTATGGATGGGAGATTGTCAAAATATATTGAAACAACAAGATTTCTTGAAGCTATATAAGGGGATAAACAACGTGTTTTAAATCAATATATTGACGAACTCGCTGAAGTTCAACGTGAATTAGCTGAAAAAGAAAAGAAAGTCAACAAACTTCAAAGTTATCATGCTTCTTCATGTATTCTCGAATGAATTTTCAACATCACACCAGGCGATCATGATTCTGAAAAGAACAAAAAGGGAATTGGGTCAGAATATCATCAGGTTCCACCACCGTTGGAGAATAATTATACATTCTATGGTGATGAGAAAGTGGCGAAAGCAATAAATATTGTTGACCAATTGCCTGACAATATTGATGTGACTTACACCAAATCTGATGACGTTGGTGATTCAGAGGTGGTAGGTAAGGTTGTTGAAAACGTTCTGAAAGAGGATTCTACCAAAACAGATAAGTCTGAATCACATGATGAAGATGAAGAAAGTTTTCAAAAAAATTATTTGAAAAATTCAAAATCTGAGAAAGATGCCAATGAAGATCCAAAAGGATTGGCATATACCATGATTGGATGTTGGTGCACTACGTCTGTCGACTACGTCTTATATCGAGTCTAGTGTTGTATAGGTTAGAAATGGCACGAAATCCTAGAAACTTGTGGTTGAATAGGTTTCGCTTCTGTGTCAGTGTCTAGGTTTCGCTTATGTATCAATTGTTCTAGTTTCGCTTATATGTCATTAGGATAGTTCCGCTTATGTGGAAAATGATGTAGTTCCGCTTATACGTACATGTACGTATAAGCGAAACCTGTGGAACTATATATAGGAGGTCATTTCAAGCGAAACTAGGTGTGTGTGTTGAAGGTGTTTTCTTCCGGTTAGCCACGAAGTGCTGCCGAAGTGCTGTCAGAGTCTGTAAACGTTATCAAGATCAATATAACAGCAATTATAAGTGAATCCGGCTGAAATCGCACCAAATCATTAGTTTCCGCCTCTTGATTTGGATAGGAATTCTTCTGATCGACTCAAACAGGGCCAAACTCGATCCTACAAGTGGTATCAGAGCTCGGGAGGAGGAGTTCTTGCCATTTCAGCTGCATTTCATCTGTTTTTCTACACTTTCTTCAATATTTTAAAATTTTTTACGGTAAAATCAGCTAAATTTCACACATTGCACTCGGAATCATGTATTAGTAAACCCATGAAAGTTTTAGATTTAAAATCGACCTAGAAAGCAGGATTTTTGGGGTTTCGCTTATTCGTGCACGTTCAAAAAGTGACATGAGCAGATAGGTTTGCTTGAAGGAATAGTGTAGTTTTGCTCCAAGGGACAATTAGTTTCGCTTCAGTGTCACCTAAGTTGATAGTTCCGCTTCAAAATGCATCAGTAGTTCCGCTTTTGTGTTCATCACAGGTCCGCTCCAAAGACACTATATTTGTAGTTCCGCTCGAAAGGTCCGCTTATAGGGACTTAATTGTTGAGGGTTCGCTCAAGAGTTCCGCTTATTTGACACTTTGAAGGTTCCGCTCTTGTGACAATTTGAAGTTCCGCTTATTTGTATAATCTGGTTTCGCTTATCTGGTCAAACCTAGTTTCGCTCATTGTGATAGTTAGTGTTTCGCTTCAATGATCAACTTTGCCTAAACATGGAAATTTTATGAACTTTGGACAATTGAACAATAGATACTGAATTCTATGACGCCTTTGCTAGCCCAATCACAATCACTCAGAATACGTTACTTGAAAATGAAACTGGAACGTCTCAGAAGCCACCTAAACTCATGGAAATTGATGATTATAATGCGTGGTCTGAACGATTTGGAAACTGGGTTGAGGCTTATCATTTAGACGCGTGGGAACACACTGAAGAACCATATGTCAGGCCCACAAGAAATAATACTCAGTTAACACTTAGAGAAATGAGTACGGAGGATAAAAAGAAATACAGGGATGAGAAACTGATGGTGAGTCTGCTTCAGCAAGCAATAAAAGAAGATATCTTGATATTGCTTCAACATAATGGAACAACTTATTCAATTTGGACAGAATTGGAAGCAAAATTTGTTGGAAGTGATGATATGCTCAAAAATAAGATGTCTCTCATGAAGAAAGAATTCGATTTATTCTGTGGTTTGAAAACTGAAAACACCAAGCAGATGATTGATAGATATTGTAACTTGGTGAGAAATATGACAAAACTTGGAATTAAGAAAGATACTGATGAATTGATTGAAAAACTTGCAGATGCGCTACCACATGAAACATGGGGAACGTTTCTAATGATGCTGAGATCCAACAGAAAAGATTACAAGAATATGACACTGGGAGATTTCATCAAACATCTGGAAGCTCAAGAGATGGAGCAGAGGAAGATAGTCAGGATGAAGAATTACGATGGAGAACAGGATATCAGCTTGTACTATAAGAGTGGTACTTCTGGATCAACAAATCATTCTCCGAAGATCGAAACTGCTTTCAGTGTTAAAGATTCTTCTGAAAAGAAATCATCCCAAGGATCAAGCAGCACAAGATTTTCATCATTCGATCCAAACATTTCTGTAACAAAGAATGGAAGAAAACTTCAGTGCAATATTGTTCTTAGTCTTGAAAATGATCAAGATTACACTGAAGAAATTGCTAAAAATCAAATGTCTTTGTTGGGAATGGTTCTTGAGTCTTATAGTAGTTTTGTGGCCGGAAAGATCGGTAATCCAATGCTTACGAAAGAAGATTTTACGATCAAATTGATGCTGAAGAAATGGAATTAATGGACATAAAATGGTGCATGGCTAGTGTGATGAGACGAGCTGAGAAGTTTAAACAAATTACGGGAAGAGATGATTTCCGTGATGCAAATGTTTCAACTTTAGGCTTTGATAAATCTAAAGTTACGTGTTTTCGTTGTAGGGAAAAGGGACACTTCAAGAGGGAGTGCAAAAACCGTGAAGCTACTGGAGCCCAAAATCCTTTTGGAAACAACGATTATCATAAAAAGGCAATTGATCATCAAGTCACACCACCAGCACAGCATCAGGCACAAACTGCACATGGGAGAGATGTGATTGATGGGTCAAAAAGAGCATGTCTAAGCAAATATGAAAATTTTTCATGGGATAAATATATTCCAACAAAGAGCAAAGTGTGTTTGGCAGAACAAGATGATGAAAAGTTGGCTGAAGGTTTCTGTTGGGACGATTTTTGCCCAGATCAAGATCTCATGGCCAAAGAGATGTCCAAAAACACTTCAAATGTTAATGCTTTCATTGCTAATGCTTATGATTTGAAATGTGCAGAAAGAAGCAGAAAAGTCATAGAAACTGCTGAAGTAAGACGGAGAAAGCTTGAAGAAGAGGAAGAAGAGGAAGAGAGATTAAAAGCTGAAGCTGAAGCTGAAAGAAAGAGAAGAGCTGAATTTTTACGATCAAACAGAACAGTCAAAGAGGTTCCTGAATTTGAAGTAAAAGTTGATGCTGAACCAGTCAAAGTTCCTGAAAAATGCATGAACTGTGATTCTTTAATCAAGCAGAACAATGAGTTGCTGCATAACATAAACAGATTGAAAGAATCATATGATACAATGAACAGAGAAATAAACAAGTATACTGATTCGAGTGGTGAACAAGCTGTAGCAATGAATACACTGAAGATAGCGTATCTGAAACAGCTTGATGATGCAAATTTTCATATAAAGAAATGTGTTGATCTGGAGTTGGAGTTAGCAACACAAAAGATAGAAACTGAGAAAGTTAAAAAATTATTAGAAAGTTACTCATGTTCTACTTTTGTTGTTGACAGGATTTATCCGGTTGTGGAGAATTTGAAGACGTTTGAAGAAGTGAAGACGTCCGAAGAAAAGAAATCTGTGACAAAAGACGAAGAAAAAGTGAAGACTTCTGGTAAGAAATCAAGTGTGGTCTACAATAGATGTCCGCCCCCGGTCGAAAATGGATATTCACCTCGAAATCCAAATTCCGAAAGAGTCCAAAAAGCTATAAATTTAGAATGGGAGTCTGGGCCATCGGATAACTTGCTAGAAAATATTGATGTTACATACACGTCATCCGACACTGATCATGAGTCAAAGTTGATAAAAAGTGTGGTCGATCAGGTGTTAGATAAAGATGACAGTGAGGAGTCAAACATGGAGTCCAAACCCAAGTCAAAGTCTGAGTTTGATGCGTCAAAGCCAACAATCAAAAAGGACAAACGGGTTTATGACAAACAGTTTTTGCTATCAAAATCTAATTTGAATGATGAATCATTCAAAGTCGCATATACTTTGAAAGATTCTGACAAATTATATTCTGATGATGTTTTTCCAATAAGAAGTGTCAGACTTGAAATGATTCAAAAGGTTTTCAAAATAACAGAAATTAATATTTCTGAAATAAAAGATTTAAATCTTATTGGAAAACCTAAACAATACACTTCAAGAGATCAACAAAGAATCAACAAGAAAATGGGTTACAATTGTGGTTACAGTTTCTAAAAGAAACCAAACCATAATCGTAATTTCAAAAAGAAAGGATCAGGTTTTGTTCCGCCGAAAAACTATAAAAATGAAAAAGTTTATAAACCAGAAACTATGTTTGTTTCAGGGAAAACAACAGAAGCTGAGAAAGAACAATCATTTCGAAAGCAGACAAATCAGGAATTCCTTGCCAAGAAGCAAGAAGAGTTGAAAAAGACTGATGTTCCAAAGAAGATTGAAAAGAGAACCTGTTTTCAGTGTAAAACTGTTGGTCATGTTGCGAAGAATTGTCCAAAGACATTCAAGCCAAAACAGGAAATCTCTGGTAAAATGAAAGAAAAGGTTGTCGAGAAAACTGAACTGTCAACCCGAAAAAGGAGAGTGTTCAAAGAGTGCTTCAAGAAGGAAAGAAAATGTAAAAAATCAAAAATGGGTTGTGAAAGGTTCAGGTAACAATTCTGGTGATGAATCTGATTCCACAAAATCAGTGGAGCCACGTGTTGAGAAGAAGGTTGAAAGAAAAGGTCCAACTATGAACGATGAAAATTTTCCACCGTTGCGTGCTGAAAATTTTATGAGGAAAGTTGGAAAGGTAGAAATCTCAAATAAATTTTATTCTGACAAGAAGAAATTTGATGTTGAAAAAACTTTCAATGGAAATGTGAAACACATTTTTGGCAAAATGGCAAATGGTAAGGCAAAAGGTGTTAAAGAATTTTATGCTGCCAAAAGAGGGGTTCACAAGTCCGTTAAAAGTAAAGATGAAGAAACAGTTACACCCAAGGAAGGTCAGGCTTGGGTGGATATTTTTTTCAAAGAGTAAAAACCTGACTTGCCGGAGATCCCAAGTTGGTAATCGTGGATCATGATTCGGCATCATTCTTTATCATGTTTGTATAATGTGTTTGAGAAGTTTTTGTAGGACTTGCCGGAACTCCCAGGTTTGTAAGCGAGGAGTAGGAATCGGCACCTTGAAAATTCAACCAACAGATGGTAATTGGTTGAAAAACAGGTTTGAAGATTGGTTTGTGCATATCTGCATATGGTAAATCAAGGACATTAATTTGTACTTGAATTTTTCCTACAAGTGGTTGAAAGACAATATGATGAACCACATCCCCGAATTTGTTATTGACAAATATACAAGTGGTAAAATCAACAAAACTTATTTTCCGGAAAAACCATTCTGATTAAAACAAACTTGAGTGTTTTGAAATCATTATGGGAAAATAGTTTGTTGTGAGGGGGAGTTCTGATTGTTTAAGTCAAATGGATGGAAATTTGAAGCGATTCGATATCAGTTGTCATGTTCTGTATAGTTTGTTTTTCAATTTCTTTAGATGTTTTTGAATTTTAGGGGGAGTAAGAAATTTTCAGAAAATCCAAAAACATCAGAAAATTTCAAAAAGACAAAAACATGATAAAACTGAAAAATGAGTTTTGGTTGCATATAAGAGGAAATGATAGTACATCAGTGGACTATCGCGACATGCTAAAGAAATGTAAAGTCACAATGTGATAAACAATCTTTCTGTGGATGTGTCAGTAGGTTTTCGCACATTTAGTAAACTATAAAGAGGTATAAACCTAAATTTCAAACTTGCTTATTCTGTGGGTTAACAAAACTGCTTGGATATATAGGTAACCCCTGAAATCTTGTTTGAAAGGTCCCTTATTCTGAGATACTAGGTCATTATGCTCAGTGATATCTGGGGTATTATCCCGGGACTTCTGCTGTATGGAAATACTGACCTAGTCCCCGGTTAATGCTTTCTGCAAAAAGCTTTGAAATATAAGCTCGCCCTCAGCATGCTGATGAAACAATAAAATTGATAGTCGTTGCTGTTGTAATTAAAAGATCCTCTAAAGGGGACACACCGAAAGTCGAAGCCGTCATCTCTCTGCGTATACGGAAGTATCGACCTGAGCTCTCACGGCCCTCGCACATAACCCCATTACATATATCATCTGTGGTATACTCACCTGTAAGACTGAATATTAGGATCTGGATACGGGAGTATGTTCAAGTAGTGGGACACACGGATAAGTTTAAGTATCTAAGACACTAATTGCGTATCTTGAAACAGCTGAATTTTGTGTGAAAATTTAAAAGGACAATCATACTGACAATCTAGGTAAATTGTTTAGAACTTAAAATGAAATCTAGCTTAATGGTGTTGATGATATGTCTCAGAAACTGATATGATCTTCTTGCACAAACTCACAAAAATGTTGTCTGTAAATATTTCATTTCTGCATTGTTTTGTGTTTTTACAAGTAGTGTTAGTTACTTTCTTTCAGAAAATTCAAAAAGATTTTTGACAACTGGTGTTGAGAAGCTGATTTTCGAAGTTCAAAGTGCTAAACATGAAGAACAGGTTTGGGAGAGAGTATGTGATGTTGTTAAGTTTGCTTGAAAAGAGTCAGTAAAAGTTCCTGAATGCAAAATCATTATTGTAATTTACCAACATAGTTTCTAAATTGTTGAAAAGATTTAATCTTTGAAGAAACTTATGTGAAGGTAGAGATTATGCAGGTAAATTTGTGCCAGGAGACTATTCTGTGATGGAATAGAGCCAGGTATCGATCTTGAAGATAAATTTTGAAGCTGTGAATTCCAAACTACGATCCCAGCAGATTGAGAGGGGGAGTCTGAAGACACCGTGTCAACATTCGAGAGAGAGGAGTTTGTTGATAATGAAGATAGAGTTTGCGAATTCTTGCAATGTTAAATTCTTCAGAGGAAGATTAAAGACTGATAAAGACTGTAGGTTGACAAGCGAAGACTCCGTCAACATCCGAGGGGGAGTCTGTTGGTGCACTACGTCTGTCGACTACGTCTTATATCGAGTCTAGTGTTGTATAGGTTAGATATGGCACGAAATCCTAGAAACTTGTGGTTGAATAGGTTTCGCTTCTGTGTCAGTGTCTAGGTTTCGCTTATGTATCAATTGTTCTAGTTTCGCTTATATGTCATTAGGATAGTTCCGCTTATGTGGTAAATGATGTAGTTCCGCTTATACGTACATGTATGTATAAGCGAAACCTGTGGAACTATATATAGGAGGTCATTTCAAGCGAAACTAGGTGTGTGTGTTGAAGGTGTTTTCTTCCGGTTAGCCAGGAAGTGCTGCCGAAGTGCTGTCAGAGTCTGTAAACGTTATCAAGATCAATATAACAGCAATTATAAGTGAATCCGGCTGAAATCGCACCAAATCATTAGTTTCCGCCTCTTGATTTGGATAGGAATTCTTCTGATCGACTCAAACAGGGCCGAACTCGATCCTACATTGGATTAGACAAATTATTCTCAGATATTGAATTTCCAATTCAAAATGTGATTACCGACAAGATCAACAAAGTCTTTAAATTGGTAGAAATTGAAAAGTCTGAAATAGAAAAATTTGCTGGTAAGAGCAAGAAAACTTTTTATAACAAACCTAGTTACAAGAAGAAAAACATGAAGGCTGGGTTGGTTATAAAAAGAAACAAAATCAAAGAAAAAAGGGCTGAAAAGTCTAACTTTTAGAAAAAGATGAACTTTGTTCACGGAACAAGTTCTGAAGAAGAGAAGGAACTCAAATTTAGACGACAGTCTAATGATGAGTTCTATGCTCAAAAAAAGCAACAACAACAGGCTAAGGATGTTTCCAAGAAAATGTGCTTTAAATATGATCAAATTGGACATGTTGGTCGCAAATGTCCAAATCTGAAGTCTGTTAATGTTGAGAAAAAGAAAGTTGAAGTTGTGAATCAGAAGTCAACCAAGTTTGAGTATCAACAAACTTGGGAGCCAAAAACATCCAAGGTTGGATCACAACAAACTTTGATACCAACAACACCCAGATTTAAGACAAAACAAAGTTGGAAAACAACGGCTGATTTGACAAAGCCAAAGAAATTCTGGAATTTTAAAAATGATTTGCCAAAAAGAAATGTTCAAACTTATTCAAGATTTCATCAAAAGAATGTTTCAACAGGTCAAATTTGGGTGACAAAGAAACAGGCTTCTGTGAGTGATAAAAGGAAAATCGATTCAACCAAGAAGGTTGAAAATAAGAATGAAAAAGTGTTTGTTAAAAATGACAAAGATTTTCCGAAGTTGAACAATTCTTATTGTGTCACAATACCCAAGGTCAAACAGGCCTAGGTTGCATTATTCAAGTAAGTGTGTTAGTTGAATGTGCAGGTGCTTTTGAAGACTACTGAATGTCAACTCGAGGAGAAGAGCAGCCTGGCACAGGAGGAGGTGATGCTCTAGAAGTGAAAAACAGAGAGTTGGTTTCTTTTGTAAATAAATAAACCATATAAAATCAAATAGAAAAATATAAAAACCAAAAATATGTTTTCATTTTGTCAAAAATTGAAAAATGAAAAAAATATGTTTGTTTTTAAATTTGTTTAAAAATAAAAAATTTTAAAATGTTGATTGAATACGCCGAAACTCTCACGGTTGAACAAACATGATTAAAATTCACCAGTAGTTGAAAACAGTTTTCAAACTGTTAAAAATCAATGTGTTGTAAATCATGGGGTACTTTATACAAAAACAGAGCATGTGATGCAGAAAATGGATGGCGAGATGAAGCTATCTTCATCAGGTTGTCAAATTTTTTTATATGTTTTGGATTTTAGGGGGAGTAAGAATTTTGAAAATACAAAAACATTTGAAAATTTGAAAAAGACAAAAAGCAATAGAAAATGAAAAAGAGTTTTTTGTGTAAAAAAAGAAAATGATAGTACATCAGTAGACAATCATGATATGCTAAAGAAATGGAACGTTAAATGTGATAAATTGTCTCACTGATGCTATGCCAGCATGTTTTACACATTTAGTAAATTGATTTCGAGATATAAACCTAAATATCTATAACTTACTTATCTCGTGGGCAACATCTCTCAGATATATGGACTTAGTACTCCGAAATTTCGTTTGAGAGGTTGCCTGATTCGTAGATACTAAGTCTTTATACTTTTTGATATCTGGGGTATTATACTTGGTCTTCTGATTTTGCGTCAGCAATGGCCAAGACCTTGTATAATACTTTGCGTGCTTTAAAAGCTTTCCCCCTGAATAAAAATTGAGAAAATATCGACAGAAATATATCAAGTGCAGTTGTAAAGAAGATTCCTAAGTGGAACACACCTTTAAGTCGAGCCTCATCTCTTTGAACGGTAGTTCATACCTAAGCTCTCAAGGTCTCGCATTAACCCATAGTACAGATATCAATATAGTATATTCACCTGTAAGACCTTGATACGGGGGTATATTCTGAGGTGGGACACGCGAATAAGTTAAGTTCCTAAAACACTAAATCTCGTATCAAGTAATCAATTGAAATTTGTGTGAAAATTTCAGTGGATTAGTATACTAACAATCTAAGTGAATCATTTAGAACTTAAAGTCTAAAAAGGTCAACAGTGCTAGTGATTTGTCATAAACTGATATGATCCTTTGACACGAACTCAAACAAAAATATGTCTATAAATATTACTTTACTGCATTTTATTTCAAGTAAACACACTGAAAATTTTAGAAAAATCCAAAAAGAAAGTGTTTTTAGCATAAATTTTGAAAAATACAAAAAAGATTGTATTTCTGCTTTGTTTCCGACAACCGATGTCTGGATGCTGAGTTTCAAAATCTAAGTATGTTGAACATGTCTCTGAAAATAGACAAGTTCATTAATTTGAAACTTGAGGTTTTAAATTGAAAAATCTAAAAACAGTTTATGAAATCTCCAAGGTCATTAATTTGGACATGGTAGATAATCTTTAAAAAAAACCTCTCAGTTACAAAAAAGGTTCTAGATGCTTAAATGTCAGATATAGAGTTATTTGATAGGGGGAGAGAGCCAGTATAAAATCCTAGAGTTTTAAAATTGCCAAAAGGTTTTCATAGAGCAAGGTTTCTATACTGGGATATAATAAGCTTTAACTGTTAAATATTTGTGTTTAGATACAGGTTCTCGATCTTGGACCTAAATTGTTAAATATCTTTACTAGTGGTTCAAACTGTTAGATTTTCAGATGATAAGCCAGATTACGATCCTGATAGCTGAGTCTAAGGGGGGAGTCTAGAGAAAAGCTCAAAGCAAAGGGGAGCTTGCAATCGAAGAGCTAGGTGATTTTCCTGGACGAGAAATTGAAGAGAGAAAGAGTTAGATAAAAGGGGGAACAGCTGAAGCTGTAAGCAGATCCAAGGGGAGTCTGTTAGAGTAAAATGGAGAGTCTGTGGAGCTAAAGTTGTTAAAACTTTGTGAAGACTCAAGGAGAGATAGAAAGCTACGAGATTGACTGTAGTAATATCCAAGGGGGAGTCTGTGAGTGCAGTATGTCTATCACTTTCGTCAATCACGTATTGTAGCTTAATCAGATGAGACAAGACTGGTGCTGAACTAAGGAAATCATAAAGTTCATATATGATAAAGTCCACCCGTACGAATGGAGGATGTGCATCCGTACGAATGGATCTCCATTCGTAACAGTCCATTCGTAATTGTCAAAGTCCATCCGTAGTTATCTTCAACCGTAACATCAAGGTCCATTCGTAACATGTCCATTCGTAGATTGTGCATACGTCCGGATGGAGGTCCATCCGTAAGTAGATAGTTACGAATGGGGAACTTCTATAAATAGCTAGCATGTCTTGTTCAATTGTAACTTTGCTGACTTAGAGGGGAAACTCTGTCAGTTTGATTTCATGGTTTTGTATTGCTACAATATCAACTTAAATCAGAGTTAATTACATATTTGTGTTCAATTCACACATGTACTTGGATTCCACACAAGATACATGTTCTTTGCATTCAACGGTTACGGAATCGATCCTCAGGGGAATCCACAACATTCGACGCCTTCCCCCATCCATATCAAAATTCATCGAGTCAGCTCAACCAAAGACACATGAAGACACCTTTCGTTTGGCAGCCACGTTTAACCATAACCGCATTCTAGATGGAACCTTCGACAACAAGGGTTCGTCTAAAACCGTTCACCAAGCCACCATTGAACCCACACCGACTAAACCACCCACCAAAAACAACAACAAGGGAAGAAGCGGAAGGCTTCAAACCAAAACTTTGCGCTTGTTACTCCGTAAAACCCTCAACCTCAACAACAACTCGCTCTCACCCAAAACCCTGAGTAAGCGAAGAATGCCTACACTAGGACACATCCCAAGTGTAACACTTGTTTGTACCACCTTCCGATCCATACACCGTACTGCCTTTGCACCAACCGCAATAGGTTTGGGTACTTTGCAAACCAATGCCCAAGTGGCCAAAATCCACAAGGTAACCAAAACCAAACCCCGCTCAAAACCCAGGGCAACCTCAAGCAAGCAATGGTCGAGCCTGCTACAAATGTGGAGATCCAAACCACCTCAGCAACATGTGTCTGCAACGCAACAACACCAACCAGCCACAGAATCCTCACGGACGAGCCTTTGTGATTATAGCAGTATATGCATAGAATAACAACGACGTCATCAACGGTACGTTTCTTGTACATGATGTCTATGCTTCTTGTTTATTTGATACTGGCATGGATAAAAGTTTTATATTCAGTGAATTCAAACCATTGCTTAATTGTACACACTCCAATTTTCCAAAATCATTCGCAGTCGAAGTCACTAACGGTAAGTCGATAACTGTGGATTTTGTTCTCCCTAAATATTCTTTGAATCTTAACGATCATAAGTTTTTGATTGACCTCATAACCATGCAATTGGGTAGTTTCGATATCATAGTTGGCATAGATTGGCTTAGGCGAGTTCGTGCTGAAGTTGTTTGTTCTAAAAAGTTTATCCGTCTTCCTCTTCCTTGTGGTGATTCGTTACACTTTTATGGTGAGTTCTCAATCTTATGTCGTGTACTCAAGTGAACAAGTACTTGTGCAAGGATTACCTTGCCTTTCTTGACCACGTTGTGGAAAAGAAGGACAAGGATAAATGCGTGAGTGACGTTCTTGTTGTTTGTGATTTCCCTGATGTGTTTCCCGAAGATCTACCTGGTCCTCCTCCTCGTTCAGTTGATTTCTGTATCGATTTAGTCCCTAGTACTGTGCCTGTGGCTAAATCTCCATACCAACTCGCACCCTCAGAGATGCAAGAGCTACCTACCCAACTTCAAGAGTTACTTGATAAAGACTTTATATGCCCTAGTACTTCTCCTTGGGGAGCACCGGTTCTCTTTGTCAAGAAGAAGGACAGTTCCTTTCAGATGTATATCGATTATCGTGAGCTCAACGAGCTTACTTGCAAGAACCGTTATCCTCTTCCTTGAATCGACGATCTCTTCAATCAACTTCAAGGCACGACGTGTTTCTCCAAGATTGATCTTCGTCCTGGTTATCATCAACTTTGAATCATCAAAGAATATATTCCTAAAAATGCCTTTCGTACTCGATACCATCATTATGAGTTCGTGGTCATGCCCTTCGTTCGTTCCTTGGATTGGTGGGTTATTATTGCCTATTCATCTCCAACTTTTCAAAAATCTTCGTTCCTCTTACTTCTTTGACTCAAAAGGATAAACCTTTTGTTTGGGGCCCTGATGTGTGTAAAATGCAACATATAAAATACATCAAATAAGGCATAAAACTAAACCTTTTTAAGTACTAATGTTGGAAAAAGAGTGCTTTTGTCTTCCTTTTGTATTTTCAGGATTAAATGAGCTCAAATTCACAAAAGAAGCAAAAGGACAGCTAAATCTAACATAAATACAAGAAAAGGAACACAAGTGGATTGCCCGACCCCTCAACGGCATCCTCCCAAGCAAAATAGAGAAGACAGAAGACTGAACACGCCCCGTGCTCAGCTAGCACGGGGCCGTGCCCAAGAAGCAGCAGAAAAGACAAACCTATAGAAGCTTCTATTGCCCACCACGGGGCCGTGTCCAGCGGACACGGGGCGTGGCGAAAGTACAACAGGCGCATTAATTGTAATTGCGAATTACAATTAATGAAGAAAGAGAGTGTCAGACAGGCACGAGGGCGTGTCCAGCGGACACGGGGCCGTGCCCAGCCTTCTGTTCAGCCTATAAATAGGAGTGCTTGGTTTCATTGCAACTCATCCCTTGGCAAACCACCTCTCTCACACTTCATCCACCACCCACCACCACCATAACACCATCATCCACCACCATCATCCATTGTCCATCATAGAGTGTGTGAGTCGTCTCGGGATCCAAGATTGATCGTAAGAGTTCTTGACAATCAAGGCCATGTTTGCCTAAGTCTCTTACATCACTTGGTGAAGACAAGTGTTTAGTATAATACTTTTTATTTTTAATCTTTTGCACTTTTTATTTGGTTTTGTATTAATGACTTTAATAACTAGTTGCTTATGTTGAAGGTGATCTTTCCTTATTGTTTGTCTGTGGTGTCTTGGCATTATTTTACTGTCTATATAAAATAAAAGATTTTCACCATTCATATCTCCACGGTCTATATGGAGGTATGTTGGCTACCTGGTCGGGGGTTAAGGGAACGGTTTGGTAAGGGTCTTGCCCTTGTTCAGCGTTTAGAGGTCCTGCAAGGGACCTGGGTCAAATTTAGTACGATCTCCTTCAATGCCCATAGGTATTGGATGGCGGGGATCCAAACTCTTTGACCCCCTCATAAGTTAACTACTATTAATACTATAACCCGACTATTTAGGACTGTATCCTTGCTGACTCAGACTACTTAGTCGAGGGTAACGTCACCGCCAAAAGCGAGGCCTACCATAATTTGCATTAATAACTTAATTCATTATCTTCCAATAATCCAACCCTTTAGGATTGTATCCTTGCTGACTCAAACTACTGGGTTGAGGGTAACGTCGTGTTCAAAAGAGGGGCCTACTACAATAACTAAGATAATCTCTTAAACAAGTGCAAAAGTGCGAAAATAATCAAAGGTTATACTAATACACGAGTCGGATCCAAGTGATTCATCTTGTCTATCTGTTTCTATTTTATTTTTTAGCATTTAGCTAGTTTTTATTTTCTTAGTTTAAAAACCTTTTCTAACATTTTGATTTGATTAGATGTTGAGGATAAACCGGTACTAAAAGCTCTTGTGTCCTTGGATGACCTCGGTATCTTACCAACACTATACTACGTCCATGATGGGTGCATTTGCCCATATGTGTGTTTAGTGTTAGTAAATATCGTGTTTTATAAATTTAAAACTTGGCTAAAAGTGTAAAAAGGGCTTAAAATATACGTCAAAAATATATTACACTACACGCACATCAAGTTTTTTGGCGCCGCTGCCGGGGACACAAGGATTTTAAGAAAGTTAGGAATCACGGCTTATTCATATTTTTATTTTTCTTTTTAATTTTTAGGATTTTTCTTAGTTTTTCAGCTTCTGCAGAGCTCAGCACGGGCCGTGCCTGGTCGGACATGGGCCGTGCCCAGCGTTGTTACTGGCAGTTTTTAGTTTTCCAAGTTACAGACGGCTGACCACGGGGCCGTGTCGGTGCAACACGGGGCCGTGTCCAACTCTCCAGTAACTGGGATCTGGAAAACAATCACTGTAACTCCGACCACGGGCCGTGTTCACTGAGCACGGGGCCGTGGTGAACTTTCTGACCAACATTCTTTTCTGTTTTTATTACAGGACTTGGAACCAGACGTCACCCCTACGAAGTGTATGAGCTCTAGTTCTAATAAGGACATAAAAGAACCTCTAGAAGAACCCGAACGCTTTCTCAGAAAAAGACTAAAAGCCAAGAACCAAGAGAAAGTTTCGGGGAATCCACTTCCAATGGCGGACCAACGTACCCTCATGGATTATCTACGACCCACCGTAGGTAACCTAGGCGCCGCTATCAACGCACCGAATGTTGAAGCCAATAACTTCGAACTTCGGCCGCATTTGATACAAATGCTCCAAAACTCCGCAACCTTCCATGGGCTTGCGGACGAGGATCCCCATCTACATATTACTAATTTCTTAGAAATATGTGATACTTTTCGGATCAATGGAGCATCAAATGATGCCATCCGCCTTCGAATGTTTCCTTTCTCATTAAAAGACCGAGCAAAAGCTTGGCTCAACGCCCTCCCAGCTGGATCGGTAAACACCTGGGATGAACTAGCCCAAAAATTTCTATATAAGTATTTCCCTCCCGCTAAAACGGCTAAATTAATGACTGAAATTAATACATATCCACAAGAGGATGGGGAATCCTTATATGAAACTTGGGAAAGGTTCAAGGAGATATTGCGAAAGTGTCCACATCACGACCTTGCGATATGGCAACAAGTATCCACCTTCTATAATGGGTTGTTGCCACACACAAGGCAGACACTTGATTCTAGCTCCGGGGAACTTTTAGGTAATCGCCGCCTGCATGAAATATATAACCAAATTGAGGAAATTGCTCAAACCAATTTTCAGTGGCACACTCCCCGAGGCAATAAATCTATTGCCCCGAGCGCCCATAAGGTTGATGAAAGCACTTCTTTACAAGCCCAAATCGAGGCTCTTTCTTCAAAAATAAAAAAATTGGAAATGACAAAAACAATCTCGGTTATGGCTTGTGAAGGGTGGGGTGGGCCACATGAAAATTGGAGTTGTATGAAAGAAACAGACGATCAACAAGAGTCGGTTAGCTACATTGAAAATAGACGTAGGCCGTCGGGTCCTCCAACGGGCACTTACAACCAAGGATGGCGAAACCACCCTAACCTTGGTTGGAGAGAGCCCAGCGATGGTAGTAACCAACCAGCCCAACGAACAAACTTTCAACAACCAAGAAATGAGTCACAAAATTTCACTCAACAACAAGGTGGACGAGAAAGGCTTGAAGATACTGTATCTCGCCTCATCTCCGACGCTGAAAAGAAAAACTCGGAAAGGTTTCTACAATTAGAATCAAATTTTAGAAACCAACAAGCTAGTATTCAAAACATAGAAAAACAATTAAATCAACTAGCTCAAAATTTTTCCGAGAGACCACAAGGTGCATTACCAAGCAATACCGAAACAAACCCAAAAGCGCAAGTTCATCTCATCACTTTACGAAACCGCACCGTGGGGCCTGCGGAAGCACCACCGCCGATAGAAGAGACTGTACCCCCGCCTCTGCAGGAGAAGAACTCCCCTCCATCATCAGAGCCTACCATGGCTCCTCGAGTTCCGTACCCCGGTAGGTTAATTCGTCAAAAGACCAATGAGCAATTCGCAAAATTCGAAAGTCTATTAAAACAATTGCATGTCAATATTCCTTTTATTGATGTCCTAACCCAAATGCCCAAATACTCTAAGTTCATGAGGGATTTCCTCACTCATAAAAAGAAAATTGAAACCTTGCAATTGGTTAACTTAGGCGAAGAATGCTCTGCCCTCGTACTCAACAAACTTCCCCAAAAGAAAATTGTTAGTGCACGGAATGTCTGTTGACTTCGTCTACATCAAGTCTTAGGTCAATATAGGTCAACATAGGGTTTAGAAAGTCAAAATCATGAATTATGTTGTAGGTTCGCTTATATGAACATATGTTTGTAGGAGGTCCGCTCATAGGGTCTTAACAGGTTCGCTTATATGGTAATCAGGTAGGTCCGCTTAAGTGTCAAAGTGATACGTTCGCTTATACGTCATGTCCCTTAGAGCGAACCTACTCACACTATAAATACCTGATGTTTGTGATTCATTGGTAACGTTGGAGCGGACCTAGACCATTGCTTGTGGAACGGAACTCTGTCAAATTGTAATCAGAAAGCAATAAAAGAGAAGAAATTAGAAAGGAATAGCTGTTGTAACTTCATTTACGTTGATTCCGCCTTCGTACGTGAAGATGAACTGTCTCGGCTGACTTTTCAAGGTCGGAACACGGTCCAACAAGTGGTATCAAAGCTCAGGACGAGGAGTTCATACTACTACATCTTGATTCTATCAAATTCTCTGATTTCTACTCTCTTTCTTTCATACTTTTTCGATTTGAAGTGGTTCCTACGGTTGAAATTGTCTGATTTTTGAGTATTACGTGCGGAACATACAATTAACAAACCCTAGAAAGTTTTAGGTTAAAACTCGGCTTAAAAATGGTTAAAATTGGGTAAATTGTGAGATCCGCTTTTACAGACATCG
Source organism: Helianthus annuus (assembly GCF_002127325.2). NCBI lineage: Eukaryota > Viridiplantae > Streptophyta > Magnoliopsida > Asterales > Asteraceae > Helianthus > Helianthus annuus. The sequence goes on along the minus strand of NC_035437.2, from coordinate 113,152,430 downwards.
ACAGGTTCGCTCGAAAATCATAGATTCGCTCATCAGGTCCGCTCGAACGGATATTACCTGATTCGCTCTTTTGATCATCAGATCCGCTTATATTGACATTTGTGAGGTTCGCTCAAACGTACATACTCCGGTTCGCTCGAACAAACAAAGTAGGTCCGCTCGAACAAACCTTGTAGATTCGCTCATCCGAACATAATTCAGTTCGCTTATTTGAACAAGTGTTGGTTCGCTCGAACTGATACTTACCAGGTCCGCCTATTTGGATATAACCTGGTCCGCTTATTTGTCACAATAGCTGATAGTTTTGATTTCGCTCGAGTGTTCATTGTGATTGTTATTTTAAGTGATCTTGTTTGATTGTACAAAACTTGGCAAAAATGTTTGATGAACAAGAAAACAAAAATCTTGAAAATTTGAATAACTGGACTAAGGAAGCTTGGTATGAGATGAAATATGGTAAGGATGTTTATGTAAAAAGATACAAAAATTTCTTATGTATGAAGAATGAATCGATAGAGATGTTGAAAGAAAGGTTTTATGAGTTAATCATCAAATTAGAAAAACATAAGGTTTGGCATTCAAATGATGAATGAATTTTAAAATTTGTTGATGCTTTATCTTTGGAGCGGGATAAATTCGTGAATGGACTAAAACGGGATTCTAGTTTATCACGCTATGATTTAAGAAGTTTCATCAATACAATAACAAATCATAGGCTTCATGAAAATTCAAATAAAAGGAAATTATTGGATGAGATAAAAGAAGAATCAGGAAAGATAGATTTGAATGTAATCATTGAAATGAAAAAACGAATCGATGTGTGTCTTGTAGCAAAAAATAATATGAGATACGATATTAAGAGGGGTTTTTATATTGATGAAAGTTCGAATCCTCTTGATTTTGTTAAAATTTTTTGTGCAGGTACATACAAAATGGAAACAAAGAAAGAAGCTGAAGGTGAAAAGATGAAAGGAAAATGCTCGGAATGCGAAAAATCTTAAGAAGCTAGTGTGAAACTCTTGAAGGAGGTGGAGAGTTTGACATTGGAAAACGATACTCTGAAGATCGAGAAAAAAGCTGATGATGAACAGATTTTGAGTTTGCGCCTGAACTGTGAAAAATTGAGATCTGATAATGACAAACTTTTAAAGATTGTTGAAAGTTTATCATTAGAAAACAAAATTTTGAAAGAAAATGAAAAAGTTTTTGAAAACAAAAGAAAATCTTCAGAAGATGAAGATTTCTGGATGAAACTGGAAAACAAAAATCTAAAAGAAAATGAAACAAGATTTCAAGAACAGTTAAATGGTTTGGAAAATGAAAAATCTGTTCTTGAAAATCTTAAAATTGAAAATGAAAAATCAATCAAGTCTCATCTTGAAAGAATATCTCAGCTTGAAAATGAAGCTGAGAATTCAAGAATCAAGATTGAGGAACTTGAAAAGAAGTTGAAAGGTTTTGTGACGTCATCAGACAGGTTGAATTTTCCTTGTCCAAAACCAATCAACTCTGTTCCAATAAGTGACAAGGTCACAAATTTTGACAAAGTCAAAATTGAAGATTGTGATGAAATATCTGATGATGAAAAAGAAAAGAAAAGAAAAATATTTTTAGATTTACAAGAAAAATTTCAAAAGACTGTTTTGCAATCTACTGAAATAGGTGAATGCTCAAAGCAAAAACCTGTTAAGAAGAATGCAGAACAGAAACAAAAAGATAAAAATTTGAAAAAGTCTAAAAATGAAAATAAAAGTTCATCAGATAAGTCATCCAATCATTATAAAAAGTTACAAAAATTTAAAAATGAAAATTCACAAAATGTTGGTAATAAGTGGTGCAGGTTTGACCATAGTGCTTCAAAGTCAAATCCAGTTTTTCGAAGGAGTGATGATTACCACAAAGCCAGACAATGCTATGATCTGAGCGTTTGGTGTGAAGGTGGTACATGGTATGATAACAAGGTGTGTTACAACTGTGGTTATCAAGGACACATTGCTGTTAACTACCAAAGATGGAATTATGAGACGAGAAGATGCTTTAATTGTCAAATCAGAGGCCACATTGCCAGAGATTGCCCAAGGAGATCGATGGGAAGATCGAGGGTTGAATCTCAAAGAACGGCAAAGAAACCAGTCAACGTCAAGCCCAAAGAACGGAAGGTTCAAGAACCTAAAGTTCAGGAAACAAAAGTAAAGCTTTCTCAGGGGCAAAAAGACAGACTGCGAAAGAAGAGGAAGAAGGCCAGAGAATATCTGGAAAGGATTTTGTCCTCGGGTTCACCAGTTGGTTCAAATAAAAGTTCTGATGAAACGATTCACTCGATTGCAAAGTCAAGCAAGACGGTTTCATCAGATACAAATTTGAGGACAAAAGAGAAAAAGGAGAAAAAGAAAAGTGTAGGCGATGAATCTGACAGGTCAAAGTCAGACAAGCCACACTCAGGCAATGATTCTGGTGTGTCAAAACCAGAAGAGCCTTTTGTTGAGGTAAAAACCATCAAACCCAAGGCTGGTCAGGCTTGGGTGGATCTTTTCAAATGAAAAAAACCTGACTTGCTGGAGTTCCCAGGTTGGTAAGTGTGGAACAGGTATCGACATCTTTCTTGAGAAATTCACAGGTTGGTAACTATGATATTTCAAATTACAGAAGACTAATCAGGGACATTAAGTTGTACTTGATTTTCTACAAATGGTGTTTGAGATCTAAAACTGAAATTGTTAAATCTGTCATGTGGAGGAAGAAAACAAGGTGATGAAAGAACCCTGAATTTGTGAAATGACACACAAAACTAATTTTCCAGAAAAACCATTTTGATTAAAACAAACTTAAGTGTTTTGAAATCTAAATGGGAAAATAGTTTGTTGTCAGGGGGAGTTCTGATTATTTATGCCAAATGAATGGCGAATTGAAGTGATTCGATATCAGTTTGTCATTTTATTTGTACAACTTTCAAATTTTCCTTGAAAATCAAAATTGAAACATATTTTGATTTTAGGGGGAGAAAAATTAAAAAAAAAATTAGAAAATTTGAAAATACCAAAAACATTGAAAAATTAAAAATGAGTTTTGGTGCAAATAGGGGAAATGATAGTACATCAGCTAGACTGGAATAGTACGCTAAAGATTTGTAATGTATAAATGCAATTAAGCAGTCTCGCTAAAGATGTGTCGATAGGTTTTCACAGAATTAGTAGATCAGTTTGGGATATAAACATAAATTTCACTTGCGTCTACGTGGGGAACACCTCCAGGATATATATGTAACCCCTGAAATCCTGTTTGAAGGGTCCCGTATTCTGAGATACTAGGTCTTTATGCTCAGTGATATCTGGAGTATTATCCCGGGACTTCTGCTGTATGGAAGTACTGACCTAGTCCCCAGATAATACTTTCTGCAAAAAGCTTTGAAATACAAGCTCGCCCTCAGCAATTTGATTAAACAATAAAATTGATAATCTTTGCTGTTGTAACAAAAGATCCTCTAAAGGGGACCCACTTAAAGTCGAAGCCGTCATCTCTCTGCGTATACGGAAGTATCGACCTGAGCTCTCATGACCCTCGCACATAACCCCTTAACAGATATCAGCAGTGGTATACTCACCTATAAGACTGAATACTGGGATCTGGATACGGGAGTATATACTGAGGTGGGACATAGGTAGATGTTTAAGTTCTAAAACACTAAATCTGTATCCCGAACAGGTTGAACATTTTGTGAGAATTTTAGTGGATCAATATATCGACAATCAATGCAAACTGTTTAAAAGCTTAAAATGAAATAACAGCTTAACGGTGCTAGTGTCTAGTCGATAGCTGATATGATCCTCTTACACAAACTCACAAAAATATTATTTGTATATATTTGTTTACTGCATTTCATTCATAAAAAAAAAATCCAAAAAGATTTTTGGAGTGTTTTAGCATAAATTTTTGAAAAGTCAAAAAGATTTTTGACAACTGATGTTGAAGAGCTAATATTCAAAATTCGAGTGCTAAACATGATGAACAGGATTGGGAAATTGTGTTAAAAATTCTTTGAATGTCATATACAAATATTTTGAAAGATTGTGAGGTTAGTTAATCAAGGTCATTCATTTGAACTTGATGTAACTAATATATTTGCTGTAAATGATGTCTACCAGTGAGTTTACTAATTCAGTTGTCATAAATTTGTGAAACTTATGTTGAGGTAGAGAATGTGCAGGATAAAAAGGTTTGGACTTTATCATTCCCAACGGAAGCTAACTGTCAAAGCTTGAACCAGATATTTCAGATTCTAGCATATTGAGAGGGGGAGTCAATGAAAGGAGGGGAGTCTGGATCAATAGTCAAAGGGAAGATGAAAGTCAGAGTCCGGTAATGATCCTAAAACCTGTGAAGAAAGATTGAATGATGTGAAGACAGAGAGTTGAAGAAAAGACTAAGACCGAAGACTCAGGAGCTGAAGACTGCTGAAGACTACGTCAACATCCAAGGGGGAGTCCGTTAGTGCACGGAATGTCTGTTGACTTCGTCTACATCAAGTCTTAGGTCAATATAGGTCAACATAGGGTTTAGAAAGTCAAAATCATGAATTATGTTGTAGGTTCGCTTATATGAACATATGTTTGTAGGAGGTCCGCTCATAGGGTCTTAACAGGTTCGCTTATATGGTAATCAGGTAGGTCCGCTTAAGTGTCAAAGTGATAGGTTCGCTTATACGTCATGTCCCTTAGAGCGAACCTACTCACACTATAAATACCTGATGTTTGTGATTCATTGGTAACGTTGGAGCGGACCTAGACCATTGCTTGTGGAACGGAACTCTGTCAAATTGTAATCAGAAAGCAATAAAAGAGAAGAAATTAGAAAGGAATAGCTGTTGTAACTTCCTTTACGTTGATTCCGCCTTCGTACGTGAAGATGAACTGTCTCGGCTGACTTTTCAGGGTCGGAACACGGTCCAACAAAAATCGATCCTGGAAGCTTCACGATTCCCTGCTCGATCGGGGACTCCCCCATTCGTAATGCACTAGCTGACCTTGGGGCTAGCATTAACCTCATGCCTTCATCAATGTTTAAAAGACTCGGCCTAGGAACAACGAGTCCTACAAAAATGAGCATACAACTTGCTGATCGATCCGTCAAATTCCCGCAAGGTGTCATCGAAAACGTCCTAGTAAAGGTAAACAAATTTGTCTATCCGGCAGATTTTGTCATACTCAATATGGAAGAAGACACCGAAGTCCCCCTCATACTAGGGAGACCATTTCTCGCCATCGCACAAGCAGTGGTAGACATGAATGACGGAACGCTCACCCTAAGGTACGGAGATGATGAAGTAAAATTCGGGGTTGGGAAGAGAATAGAGGATGACGACCCGGTCAAGTACATGAAGGTTATTGATTCAAGTTTGGATGCTGCTCTCCGACGGTGCAACATGGGATGCCAAACATCCCACTCAGAAAATATATAACCTCACATTGGGTCTAGCCAAGGACCCTTATAAACGTGGCGCACCACGGAGGCATTCCGCGGAACTATCCTTAGTTTAGTTTAATCTTTTATTTTTAATTTGCAGAATAAAACACACTCATGGTGGTAAAGGATGAAAAAGGGGAACGAGAAACATGACCCCATGCACAAGAACAAGGCAACCCGACATCAATTTCTCCAATACAGAAGGTTCAACACGGGCCGTGTCCAACCAACACGGCCCCGTGCTAAACCCCGTGCAGAAAAACGCCCAATTCAGGTAACTGGACACGGGCCGTGTTCACCAGACACGCCCCCGTGTCCAGGCTTCTGTTTCTTTTCTATAATTTTCGTTACTGGCACCTGAACACGGGGCCGTGTCCAGACTGCCAGTAACATAAAACCTTTGCTTTTAAAACCATATTACACATCTAATCAACCTAAAAATTTATTTTTGGGACACATTGAGGACAATGTGTAATTTAAGTGTGGGGGGGGGGGGATGCTAAAACCTTGAAATTTTGTAAGTCCTAAAAACAAGCCTTACACAAAACTCTATTGGAACCGCTAATCACCCCAAATTTTTTTCAAAATTTTCAATTTTTCTTTACTTGTCTAAAGTTTAAGTTGGGAATTCTAAGATTAATAAGGTTATATTTTTACAAGTTTACAACCAATAGCGTCATGATAAAAAGAACCAACATACAAAAATTACGAAACGACATGACAAGCTTAAGTTAAAATTTGATTATATATACTTGATCACATAGAAAAACCCATTCCCACAAAAAGTGAGTTTTGAGCCTTTATTGAGCATACAAATACACATCTTTAGACTAAGTGCTCATTTTTCGTTTCTTGTGTGAATAGCCGCTTGGTTCTTACGACTCTAGAACTTGCCACGACGATTCATTCCCGGTCCGTACCAACTTAAACCCAAGTAAGTAAATGATGGAGGCATTAGGACTAACCCTTTTTCTTTCAAAACCATTATTTTCAATTTTCTTTTCACCCACCTAAAAACTCCCCCTAGTTAACCCCTTTGAGCCTAAACCTTTCATTTCTTTACCCTAAAAACCCTTTTACCCACCAAAACCCTTTTTATTTTTACCCTTTATTTTAGTAACAAGCTCGGTTTTCGTGTGACTAAAAAAAAATGATGATGAAGTTTGAAATAAACAAACAAATCTCTTAAAACAAAAAGCTTGTTTGAAGAAATACTTCACAAAAAAACAAAAAGTCACTAAAACAAAATGTTTTACGAAAACCGACGCTTTTACGCTTTTCGCCCTTTTCTACTAACCACTAACCCATTCACCCACCTTTAGTCCAAGCCTTTACCCAAAAAGCCCTCTTGATATTTACAAAGGTAACAAGTTAAAAAGGAGGAGGATTGATTGCTTGGCAAGCTTATGGTAGGAATAAGTTCCATGCCGCTCTCAAGTGATTCATTAAAAATACACCTTCGGCCGAGTGTGAGTGATTTCTCCCGTGAGGTATGTGAACTTGTATATAAATGGAATTTTTTAAAAAAAAGGCATGTTATGCCCAAATAAGTAATTTATCCTATGAAACGTTCTAAATAAATCATAACGAATAGGATTGTAAATAAATAAAAATAAAACCTAAAAAATCTTTGATTCCCGACACTCTATGACAAGCCAAAACCTTCTCTTCTACCCATTCCATTTGGGAGTGTAAGCCACATATTAAAGAGTTTTGCTTGAGGACAAGCAACACTTCAAGAGTGGGGGTATTTGATGTGTGTAAAATGCAACATATAAAATACATCAAATAAGGCATAAAACTAACCCTTTTTAAGTACTAATGTTGGAAAAAGAGTGCTTTTGTCTTCCTTTTGTATTTTTAGGATTAAATGAGCTCAAATTCACAAAAGAAGTAAAAAGACAGCTAAATCTAACATAAATACAAGAAAAGGAACACAAGTGGATTGCCCGACCCCTCAACGGCATCCTCCCAAGCAAAATAGAGAAGACAGAAGACTGAACACGCCCCATGCTCAGCCAGCACGGGGCCGTGCCCAAGAAGCAGCAGAAAAGACAAACCTATAGAAGCTTCTATTGCCCACCACGGGGCCGTGTCCAGCGGACACGGGGGCGTGGCGAAAGTACAGCAGGCGCATTAATTGTAATTGCGAATTACAATTAATGAAGAGAGAGAGAGAGTGACAGACAGGCACGGGGGCGTGTCCAGCGGACATGGGGCCGTGCCCAACCTTCTATTCAGCCTATAAATAGGAGTGCTTGGTTACATTGCAACTCATCCCTTGGCACACCACCTCTCTCACACTTCATCCACCACCCCCACCACCATAACACCATCATCCACCACCATCATCCATTGTCCATCATAGAGTGTGTGAGTCGTCTCGGGATCCAAGATTGATCGTAAGAGTTCTTGACAATCAAGGCCATGTTTGCCTAAGTCTCTTATATCACTTGGTGAAGACAAGTGTTTAGTGTAAAAAGGGCTTAAAATATACATCAAAAATATATTACACTACACGCACATCAGGTCCCAAGCAAGAGGAATCTTTTCAAACACTCAAGGACATGCTTTCCAATGCTCCTATTCTAGCCCTTCCCGATGGAAACGACAATTTCGTCATGTATTGTGATGCATCTAACCAAGGTCTTGGTTGTGTCCTCATGCAACGATACAAGGTTATCCCTTACGCATCCAGGCAACACAAAATTCATGAGAAAAACTACACCACTCACGATCTTGAACTTGGTGCAGTTGTTTTTGCTTTAAAGATGTGGTGACACTACCTTTATGGTACGAAGTATGTGGTCTTCATCGACCATAAGAGCCTTCAGCACATCTTCAATCAAAAGGAACTCAACATGCGTCAACGTCGCTGGGTGGAGTTGTTAAACGAGTATGACTGCGAGATTCGCTGTCATCCTAGTAAAGCGAATGTCGTGGCCGACGCTCTTAGTTGTAAAACTCATATCAAGGGTATTCACTGTCCCCAACTCATAGACGATCTTCGAAACTGGATTCGTAAAGCATAATACTCATCCGTTAACGAGGGTAATCTCTACAATGAGATGAATATTGGTGCTGAAGATCAACTTGTAAGCAAATCCGATGGTATTCTTTACTATCTCAATCGCGTTTGGGTACCACATCGTGATGACCTCCGTGAGCTTCTAATGATGGAGGCACGCACGTCTCGACACTATATTCATCCTGGTGCTGACAAGATATACCACGACCTTCGTACGTCTTATTGGTGTCCTGGCATGAAGAAGGATATCGCCACCTTCGTTTCGAAGTGTCTCACATGCTCAAAGGTGAAAGCTGAACATCAATGTCCCTCTAGCCTACTCAAACAACTAGAAATTCCTATCAGGAAATGGGAGAGTATCGCTATGGACTTTATCACTAAACTTCCTCGTACTTCTTCTGGTTATGATAGCATTTTGGTAATCATTGATCGATTGACCAAATTCGCTCACTTCCTCCCCATTCGTGAAGACTACAAAGTCAAGAAATTGACTCGTATCTACACAAATGAATTCATTTGTAATCATGGTATCCCCATTGACATCATCTCAGACCGTGATGGTCGTGTTACCTCTTGTCTCTGGCAAACGTTTCAAACCGCTCTTGGTACTCATCTCTATATTAGTATCATTTTCCATCCTCAGTCTCATGGTCAAACCGAGCGCACTATCCAAACTCTAGGGGATATTCTTCGTTCATGCGTAATCGATTTTGGTGCCAACTGGGATATGCACTTGCCTTTGATAAAATTCTTGTACAATAACAGTTATCACGCGAGTATTCAAATGGCACCTTTCGAAGCATTGTATGGTCGTAAGTGTCATTCGCCTATTTGTTATCACGAGATCGGGGAAGCTCAAATCATCGGTCCCGAGCTCATACAAGAGATGACGGACAAGATCTAGCAGATTCACGACAACTTACTCAAATCCAGAAGCCGACAAAAGAGTTACGCCGACAAGCGACGCAAGCCCTTGGAATTCAACGTTGGTGACTATGTACTTTTCAAGGTATCCCCTTGGAAAGGAGTAGTTCGTTTTGGTAAGAAAGAAAAACTCACTCCTCGCTATGTGGGTCATTTCAAGATTCTCAAAAGGATTGGCAAGGTGACGTATCGGCTGGACCTACCTCAAGAACTCAACAACGTAAACCCAACATTTCATGTTTCAAATTTTAAGAGATGCTTAGCTAAAGAAGGACTTCAAGTCCCACTCGAAGATCTTCAAATCAATGAAACCTTACACTTCGTGGAGAAACCGGTCGAAATCATGGACCGAGGGGTCTAGCAACTAAGGCGCAGTCGAATTCCCATAGTTAAGGTATGATAGGAAGGAAAGCATGGCGCTGAGTTTACTTGGGAACTCGAAAATGTAATGAAGACTAAGTACCCGAACCTGTTCGTTGAGTCTTCCTCTTGAATAAATTTCGAGGACGAAATTTCATAAAGTATAAAGTATGACAGATTGTAATTCTTCTCTTTTTTGTACTTTCCTTATTTAGAAAGTCTATTTGTATTTCTATTTTTGGAAACTTGTAGTTCTTTTGTATTCGTATTTCCTTTCCAATCATTATAATCTGAGGCTTTGATCATAATAAAACTCAATTGTTTCATACGTCATCTAATACATAAACCCCGTCTTTTTCATAAGAAGCTGCTTAGTGGCGTCCTGTTTTTTGATGTGATATTCTTGTTTGGTGGCATGTCATAAAGATCAACTCTTGCTTAATGCTATTTGTAATAATGGAGTCCAAAATAAGATTTTATTCTTGTGTTGAACCCTTTCTTCCATGCCTATAATCATCAAGAACAAAGCTCACATGATGGCATATCACTGTCATCGGTCTCTTTTTCTTGAATATTTGTCCATCTCATTCAGCAAAATATTATTGAGTTAACCCCCTCAGAAAAAAGGATCCATTTCAGTGAAACCTTTGCCATCTGTGGCGTTTTAAAGTGAGTGGTTTCTAGAGGATATGACGTTTTTTGTGTTTTTCTAGGTGATTAATTTCATTGTGTATAGACCCCTCTCTTATAGAAGTTTTTTTGGCGCGTAGTTTAGACGAGACTTTTTATTGTAATAAATGACAGTAATAAAGTAACTGTCTTTTCAGTTACTGTTTTTGTATTTACTGTGTTGATCAGCTTTTATCAGTTTTATAGGTTATAGACGTCCCATCTTCTAAGTTTGGCGTTTTTTTAAATGGCCTTATTGCAGACCAACATGACAAAATACAATAACGGAGTAAATAAAATATTAAGCAGGAAAAATAATTTTTGTTATTTTTGGCGTTTTATTAGGGTTAACCATTTTTAGTATTATTTTGGCGTTTTGCTAATAAAGATAGAAATATATCATTTAATTATCTTAAAAAAAGAAGATTACATAGAAGAAAAAAAAGAGGAAAAAAAATTAAAATCCTTCGTTAGAAGGTACTTTATCTGAATAGTATCCATCACTTGTGTCATCTTCTTCCTCCTCGGAGTCTTCATCTTGATCTTCATCCATGTCATCACATTCACCTTCATCAGCTTCTTGTTCCTAAAGATTCTAAAGCCTCCACCTGAACATGCCTTGCATTAACTCCAATTTTGAGTCTATTTCTGTGTTGGTACAAGTGACGTTATGCAATTCTTCCCTGAAACCAGTCGCTTCTTTGTCATGATGTTCTCTAGCCAGTAGACTTCCAGCTCTCCGCTATCGTATGTAACCGTCACCATGTCTGTTTCATCATCAAAACGCCATGATGTCATTATAGGGTCTGGCTTCACATCTCCTTTGATTGGTCCAAATTTGCTGGTTAATGCTTTCATAAGCATATGCATTTCATGGCGTTCGTTGTCTAGAGCGATGCCAATGGATAAGATTTGCCTCTGTATCTCTTCTTCCATCATCAGAATTGCCCTGACCGTCTTAACATACACCCTCCTTCTGTTGTCAAAATGGAGGACGTATCGCCTGATTCCCAGAGTGTATCTCCACGAAACAATTGTTGCCATTTTTGGTGTTTTGTTTAAATTGGCGTTTTTGGTTAACGATTTTTTTATTTTTTTTTTTTGTAGAAAATGGATAGATTGAAGTGATTATGTAAGCTATGTTTTACCTTTGTTTATATAATGATGTTTTTGACGCGTAATTTAGGGGGGAATTTCTTCTAATAAATGTTAATAGCTGAAATTCAGTTATTTGTGTTGTTTCATCTTCCTGTAATATTCAACGCGTTTTATTTTTAATTTTTGGCGTTTTGTTTTTAATGGCGTTTTATCATTTGATGGCGTTTTGAAAATATGAGTGGTAAAAGACCCTTTTACCCTTAATGAAGCACGTCCCACATAATAATATTGATGTTATTTACGAAAATGCCACTGCACAATCTAGTCCATGGATTGTTTTGATCGGACGATCCACAAGCGTTCTCAACGTTCTCAACGTTCTCACACTTTTCACCGTTTTCTGTAAATTCTGACCCTATATATATATGGTAGGATTATTGCAAGAATCACTTTTATTGCGAGAACCACGAGAACCAATGTGAACATAACAAAATAAACCCACTACATAACCCAAAACCTAAAAAAACCTAACCCCCACCCACCCCCCCAAAAAAACCCAACCCCCCCCCCCCCCCCCCGCGGAAAAAAAACAAAACCTAAACCCCCCAAGCTAAATGTTAAAAACTAAACCATAAAGCTAAACCCCTCAAAAACCTAACCCCTCCACCCCCCAAAAACCTAACCCCCCCCCCCCCCACCACCACCACATCCAACCTAAATGCTAAAAACTAAACCATAAATCTAAACCCCTAAAAATCTAAAAACGCACAATTTTTTTTATTTTTTCATAAAAATCGCTAGTTTTAGGATTAAAAAAAATAAATGTTTTTAATTTTTTATTATTGACAGAAATTAGCGATTTTTATTAAACTATATTAAAAAAATTGTGTGGTTTTTTAGATTTTTTAGGTATTTTGGTTGTGTGTTAACATTGGTTCTCGCGTTTCTCGCAATAAAAGATGGTTCCGAACGGATCATACTACTATAACTATATATATATATATAGGGAGCCGCTAGAATGAAAACCACCCCGAGTTGTAAGAACCGCGAGAACCACACCATCCGGGTCGCCGTTTACCATGATTTTTTTACAACTAGATGTGTATATTATAAACACATCCGTCAAAAAAAAAATTTAAACGCCCCCCCCCCCCCCCCCGAGGGGGTAGTTTTTTACACCACAAGTTCGGTGAAAAAAAAAGAAAACAAAAAAAAAAACACCAAACTTGTGGTGTAAAAAACTACCCCCTCGGGGGGGGGGGGCGTTTAAATTTTTTTTTACGGATGTTTTTATAATATACACATCTAGTTGTAAAAAAAATCATGGTAAACGGCGACCCGGATGGTGTGGTTCTCACGGTTCTTACAACTCAGGGTGGCTTTCATTTTAGCAGCCCCCTATATATATATATATATATATATATATATATATATATATATATATATATATATATATATATATATATATATATATATATATATATATATAGGGAGGGGCTCATGCGAGAACCACCTTTATTGTGAGAACCTTGAGAACCAATGTGAACACAACCTAAAATAGCTAAAAAAACCCTAAAAAAAACCTAACCCCACCCCCCCAAAAATCCTAAACCCCCCACCCCCAAAAAAAAAAAAAAAACATAACCCCCCCCAAAACCTAAACCCCCCCTCCCCCACCCCCCAAAAACCTAAACCCCCCCCCCCCCCAAGCTAAAATGCTAAAATGCTAAAAACTAAACCCCCAAAAAACCTAAAAAAATCTGAAAAAATTTTTTTTTAATATTTTTTATGCTCAAATCGCTACTTTTAGTGCAAAAAAAAAAAATTTTTTTTTAAATTTTTTTGGCTTCGAAAAGTAGCGATTTTTATATAAAAAATATTAAAAAAAATTTTTGTGTGATTTTTAGCTATTTTTAGGCATTTTTGGTGTGTTCACATTGGTTCTCGCGGTTCTCACAATAAGTGGTGGTTCTCGCATGATCTTCTCCCTATATATATATGTGTGTGTGTGTGTGGGGGGGGGGGGGGTAGGGTTCAGGCGGAAACCACCATTATTGCGAGAATCGCGAGGAACAATATGAACACAAAAAATACCTAAAATAATCTAAAAAACACCCACAATTTTTTTTAATATTTAAAAAAAATCGCTATATTTCGTTACAAAAAAAAACCTTTTTTTTCAAGTAACAATTATGGATGCAATATACATATGTATCATTTCTTGGACAAATTCGGTGATATATTACTAGTAGTAGCAAATGCACTTTCATTTACATTACCATCCGCAATACACTACTTTTTACATTACCAATATTAAAAATGCACATGTGCATCATTTGTATAACCATGATATAACGTGTTTTGTTACAAAAAGTTTGTATTTTTAAATGATGAGGCCCATATACCTGTTTTTTGGTTAGTTATATCTACCGGTTGATGGTTTGATTATAGTTGTCACTTTATGATATAATATGTTGTTTGGATGGTATAAAGGGTGTTGATGTACATGTAATAAAGTGAAATGTTGGTAATGGTATTGTATTATGGATGGTAGGAGGTAATGGTATTGTATTATGGATGGTAGGAGGTAATGGTAGTGTATTATGGATGGTATGATAAATGAAAGGGAAAGTGTATTCAAAGTGTTGTACCAAAACACATTATAACATGTTATTACATATAGATGCACATATGCATTTCTAATATTGTTAATGTTATAACAAGTTAATACATATAGATGCACATATGCATTTCTAATATTGTTAATGTAAAAAAGTAGTGTAAATGAAAGTGCAATTGTCTAATATTAGTAATGTATTACGGAATTTGTCAAAGAAATGATACATATGCACATGTGCAAGGATAATTGTAACTCGATTATTTTTTGGTTTTTGTTTTTTATGATGAAATATAGCGATTTTTTTTAAATATTAAAAAAAATTGAGTTTATCTTTTTTTATTTGCTTAGGTATTTTTTGGTTGTGTTCACACTCGTGCTCGCGGTTCTCGCAATAAATGGTGGTTCCTAACGGATCCTTCTTCTACAAACACACACACACAAATATATATATATATATATATATATATAGATAGATAGATAGATAGATAGATACTAGTCACTTACCCGCGCGATGCGGCGGGAGTGGCGATTTACAATAGGATACTCGTTTACCGTTAGTTTATCCGTCGTCGTCTCGTGATATATCGTATAGTACTTAAGTTAGTTTTCTTATTGGTGATCTTCTACAAGAATAGTACAAAACAAGGAAGTAGATGTAATTAAAAACAAGAAGAGTTCAAAACAGTCAAGTAGCTGGACAAAACAATAAAAATAAAATGCGGGGAGTCTTGTATCTCTTCCTGTTTTACCAATACATCCGTTCGCTTATGACTTTCTTGTATCTTCTCCTCTCCTGTACCAGATTTCGACACATAAAAAAATGTTACACGCTTACAGGTGCTTTAAAATAGTAATTAAAAAGTAATTTCTGGAAGCAAATAAGGCACAAAATCTACTAACTTACCTTCGTTATATGGATGCGATTAATTAATCACGCAACACTTCCTGGTAGACAACATTTGATGTGTAAACTCCGCGTTGTTTGAATTCTTTCGCGAGATGTACCAACACCTTCGTACTTTGTCTTGAAATCCCTCTTGATAACGCGACATAAAGTTGTCCATGTGAAAATACAGAATCCGGTAGATAAATACCAACGTTCGGAATTGTTTGACCTTGAGCTTTATTAATCGTCATGGAAAAGCTAAGTCAAATTGGAAATTGTTTTCTTTTCAGCTTGAATGGGAACATGTCATCTTCAGAAAGGGTTAGAGGGATTCTTGGCAAAAAAACTCTTTTTCCGGCATGTTGACCAACTGCAATTTCCGCATCAATAACATTTCGCATGAAACCCTTACATATCAACCGCGTGCCATTACACAGGCCATGTGATGGATCGATATTACGTAACAATATTATTGGGCATCCAATTTTTAAATGAAGCTTATGAGGCGGCAAACCACTAACATTTAGCAAATTTAAGAACTCGACCGGATAGAAGTTGCGCTGATCGTCTTCAGCTTCATCAAAACTGTAATAAACTTTTTCCTCCCCTTGAAAAATTTCAATCATTTGATTATTAATCTCGTCAACACTATCATTTTTAGTGGACAATATTGCTCTAGAGATTTTATAATCTGAAGAATATACATTATCTTCAATTGATGGAAAGATGGCATGGATCAATTCTTTTATAGCGTTTTCTCTGTTGTTGCACTGAATTGTCATGTCATCGGGTATGCGGATATAGTTTCCTTCGATTGGTAATTCAGTTCCATCGCCGACTCTTAAAAGAATTTTAGAAAACCATGGATCTTTCAGCGCTCTCATATTTATGGTCAACCGCATCTTCTTAGTCAAAGACCAAAGAGGTGACATTCGTACGCTGGAGTCTACAATCTGTGCTCGAGTGCCACGTTTAATAACCGGAAACACCTGTCTGAAGTCACCTCCCATAACCATTATCTTTCCACCAAATGGGAGACTAACACCTATAATGTCTTGGAATGTACGATCGACTGCCTCTATCGCTTGTCGTTTAGCCATCGACGCTTCATCCCATATGATTATTTTGGCAGAGCGAATCAGTTTAGCGGCCCCACTCTGTTTTTTAATATTGCACATTGAATTATTTTCAAGATTAAGAGGAATCTTGAATCTCGAGTGAGCCGTTCTACCTCCTGGCATATTATTAGCCGCTGCACCTGATGAAGCTGTTGCGAGAGCAATAAGAACACCTGACTGAATTTCAGCAAGCAAGGCAATGTACAAAAATGTTTTTCCAGTTTCACCTGGACCATCAATAAAGAACACGCCTGGAAGATCATTATCAACATGCCTCATGATCTCAACAAACACGTTTTTTTAGTCCGGATTAAGTGAATGTTTGGCACTCAAGTGTTCAGGTTCCAAAACAATCCCATACTCTTCTTGTAACTCACGATAACCTGCATCTTGTAAGTTAACATCGTCTGTTATCTTAGGAAGGTCGAATTCATTGAAATTTTTACCCATGGATTGTACCAAGACACTTATTTCGGTAAGAACCATATTTTGAACTCGTTCTATACTTTGACAGTGTAACCGATGATCTTCAGATAGTGAATCAAAGTGGTCATTCCATAACTTTCGAATATCTCTCCAGGTTGGCAAAAAATCATTATGGTCGCAAATAACCTTCTAAGAGCATTGGGAAACTAAAACGTAGAGGCTTCTTTGAGACATTGTGATAGATATTCATCGTCTTCTATTAAGCCTAACTCAAGAGCTGCTTTCCGAAATGTCGCACACCGTTGACCATTAACTGTGCAAAGATGTTCAAAAGAAGTAGGCCCTCTGACATTTGTCAAAAGTAGGCGTAAGTAGTACCTTTCTCCTTCGGCTGGATTAGCGGAAACGATACGACCTCTTTGTTTTTACCGAAACGACGACTCCAACGGCGTGTGCTTCCATTCCAAGTAAAGTGTTTTGGAAAATCTTTATACAAATGTACCCTTGCTGTTTCATCGTTTCTATTCTGATCAAAAAATGCTGTTAGCATGGTTCTCTTATCCCTTTCCCTATCAACAATATTAGGCATCAAGTCATCATCTCTAAATCTAACCATCTGATTATTTGGGAGATGAAGTTGTAAGGCTAGAACAGCAGGAAAGATTTGAGAAAGAGAGAAGGAAAAAGTGCGCCACATAGCCTCTGGGGGCGATATGTAGCGTGCATCTTGAAATCTTTTTATCTCATTAATAACAACCCCTGGCTCACTTTGATCGACTTGAATAACCTGTTTGTCATGTCCTTTATAAACATATTTGAAAAGATATTTCACAGATTTTATACTTGAGCAAACTTCAACATTCATGTGGCAGTTAAACATCATCAAAAGCCTTGGGTTATATGGGACCACCCATCTATTATCAAGTGTTTATCCTCGTAGGTCCACTTCTATCCCGGTGTCTCTCCTTCGATACAACGGATACGAATCTTCTCCTTGTGTCGTCTGTTCGTTAAATTGTCTAGGATAGCGAAAACGACAAATTTTAGGATCACCCTGCATACAAGGACTGCTTGATCGTAAATTGCCGCAAGGACCGTGAATCATGTGCTTGACAACCATCTCATGCAATCTGGGATTGTTAGTTTGTTAGGAATTTCAGCACACACAACCTTATCATAATGGTCCGCGTTATTGATCTTGTGTTGCGGGTACATGATTAGGAGAAAATGTGCGTGCGGCAAACCCCGCTTTTGAAATTCAATGACATAGACGTATGCCTTAACTTCCCCGAGGACATGTTTCTTGAAGAGTTGATCCTTAAGATCTTCTAATTTAGCCCGGAACACTCTTGAAACAAGGTCTGGACGATCTGTAGCAGTTTGACCAACATGTAAGTTATCACATATCTCAGGCCACTTAGGATTACATGTCATTGTAAGGAATACATCAGGCTTGCCGTCGTCTTGAACTAACGTCATCGCATCTAGAAACCGACGTCGCATGTCGCGAGGCCCCCCGATGAAAGATGCAGGCAACGCAATTCTTTTCCCGACTCTGTTTGCATGAACCTCGCCAGTATTGACGCAATCCACAATACCTTGGTACAATTCGGCCCGAATCTTATCCTGGTTTCTCTCACAAAATTCTAAGCGTGACGTCTCAATTTTGATGTAAACATCAACCACAAACTGCTGTAGCAGCCTACCACCGAACAAAAGCACATTATCGGTAGATCAAATCTGGAACTTGTAACAGTAGTACTCTCGCATAGCCACGGTTGTTCTACCACTTCGTGTGTTAGCCTCTGAACGATGAAGATGTATTAAAAACAAACAGTTAATAAAAATAAAACGCATTACGCTATTTTTATGATCTTCACTTAAAAAGGATAACAAATTGTTGGTACCTTCCATTTCTCCTTCGATGTTGTCATTGTTGCGAACCTCATTGATTGATACTCCTTGACGTGGTATGTTAGCATGCCAACCCGACTCACCATTAGGAAAAAATAGAGGATACGACAATGGATCGTAACAACTGAAGTACGGCTGAATAGTTTGTCTATATTCAGACCTACCGTACACTACAATACTTCGTTTATACGAAGTGATATTGTCATTACCTTCAACCCAAATACCAGCAACCTATATAATTGTGAACTATAAGTAAGTAAAATAAGCAATACTATTAAATAATTGCAATTAATATAATATTATATACCTCCGATGTCGTTGGTCGGTTGTACACCCTTTGGTCAAGTTCAACCGAAGTATTCAAAGTGACTCTATAGTTGTCCAGAGGTCCTAGTTCCGCAAGTCTTCTAAATGTATCGACATATGGGTTTGTAGAAAGAACGCGTGTTAAAATCTGAGTAATACGCCGATCAAGATTTGGCCATCGGAATCTGTGATCTAACTCAGTATCAGGATCGTAAAAATACAACTGCAAGTACCTAGGAGTCCCATCCCTCGGAACTAATTGGTCGATTCTGTGATATATTCCTTTATGTGCACGAAAAGTATATACGCCGTCTCTCATATTGTTCAATGTATCATCCAATGTCACACCCATTGAGGCAAAAGAAAAATTGGTGTTATAAGCACAGATGTTTTGCCTAAACATATCTCCAATTTCATCTTGAGACGTGAAAAGTCGGTACAATTCCTCTGGAATTTCTAAGTTTGCTAACACGGTTTTCCCACTCATACAACAAAAGGTATCAAATTCAAATTGAAATCGTTTTGCTCCACAATTAGGACATGCGCCTCGTTCCTTTAAAACACGATGCTCTCCAGGTACACCATTGTAAACAAAATTATAAGGATCATCTTCTACGCTCCCATGTTGGAGGGAAGGTTGATCAACTACTTCAGCAAATTGGGGTAATAAAGTACGCGGATGAATTTGAATACCTAAAAAAATTGGTGTATTAAGTAATGAAGGTTGTAAAAGATGTCAAGTTCGAAAAAGAAATCATTGTTAAATAAATAGAAACCTCGTGATGTTCTATGCCTGACTACGTCAATTACAGATGGGAATGTGGTTGTCGGCGTAACATCATCTATCGGGGTTTGGTTGACTTGACTGCCATTTGAAATACGCATTCCATTATCGTTTGGTGTATTAGAACATCCTTTATTGTACTCCTTGCATTTTGTAGTAGAAACACTTGAGGCGTTCTCATTTGTTGTTTGTGGAAATTGAGTAATGTTAGTTTGTAAACTTCTTAACGGTGTCCTTTCTGTTGACCTATTATTCATTAAAGATATTGATGAAGCACTTTGGGGGGCGTCACCACTCCCAAATTTAGATACTTTGTTATTTTCTTTGCGTGCAGCATAGTATCTTTTTTGATACTCTTTTCATTTTTCAGCTTTAGTAGATGCACTCGAGCTAGAAGCATGATTTCGAGGGTTTGAGAGTCCATTAGTCATTGTAAATTGATAAAATGACAAATACCTTGCAAATTAAATAAAAGAGAGTTATCATAGATGATGAAATTCTCAAATCATAACAACATTCCAACACATAACTTAGAGAAAAACAAACCGAATGATAACATTGAAATACATAATGATAACATTTAAATACATGACTTAAACGGAATATCATGACTTAGAGAAAAAAAAAACACAAATCCTTAAAACATTGACATACATAATGATAACATTAAGTGAAAGCCAATCTAAATACTTGGTGAAACAATGGTCTGCACAAACACCGCACCCTTAAAACCTCGAAACCAAGAAACGGGATAAAAACATTCGAAGGGCTTCATATCCATTTCAATTGTAAACAACTTCCCTAATTTAGTCATCACAAACCAATTACCATTTGTCACATAATGTGTTATATCGCACCACAATGATAATGATATCGGGGGGATCGGAGGACATGATAAGACCTTAATCCAGTAATCCCCTTGTAGTGTCCATAGGTCAATTGTCATCTCAAACATGCCAGTGCTAGCAAACATGTGAAGCACATTTTTTACATTAACTAAAACACCTTGAACCATTCCTATAGAAGGAACGGGTGGAAAGATTATCTCCTTGAACTGCTCCGAATTAACATCAAAACAAATCACCCTTTTCGTACCTCCAAGCCAACATTCGCAAACAGTGAAATATAGAGTACCACCACAAAATGTGCCAGCTGACCAATTGAAATGAGGGCTTAGGTACTCTTGTCTTGTTATGAAAGGAATATTTCTCCAAGAGTCTACTTCCCTAGAATAAACATAGACACCAAGTACACCACTCCTACGCTTTATATCCAAGACCTTGTAATCATCGTCAGCGTCAACGTACAAACCAACGGCATCAAGGTTATTTATATAGAATCCATGAGAATCAGGAGTTGACAAACGCTTGAAAGCAGTAGTTGTTGGATTCCAAAGAAGCAGCTCGTATGTATGATTCAAGCAAACACACAACAATCCATTCAAATGTGAAAGTATTGAGACATCATTATTTTGGTGATGGAATGGAAATGTAACTATGGAGCTTGGCCCATAGTCATTGGATTTAGAGATGATCGGACGAACAGAGCACGTTAGGTCGTCAATTAGTAGAACTCTCTGGTTAGATGAAACTAATGAGCGAGAACAATGTATCCTTACGAAATCTTGTGTTGACAATAACGCATACCATTGCTTACATACACTCTTAGAATGACCTACATCCTTTGCTGGCAGCCTCGTTAATATCTCAAACACGATTGTATGAATAGGAAGGTCAGCCATGGTTATACCTTCATTTAAGACAGATAATGATTATTTAGTTGTCCAATCTAAGAAGATTATACTTTGGTGAAAAATAGGTGTAACCATTACATGTAAATCAAGTAATATAACATACTTGTAATAACAAAGTAAAGTATACTTCTACAATTACATCAATATGAGGGAAACAAAAAGCAAAACACGAAACACCAAGAGAGACTTTAATATTCAACAACTAAACAAATAACAACACCAAGTGTTTCTAACTTAAACACAAACTTGGATAACGATCCATAATTTACATATCCCGTGCCACGACCATATCCGGTTCGTACGTAATCGTACTCAACTCCGTAGACTTCAAAATATTAACTGAAATAACAAATAAAATATAACTTTTATTAAACTACATGAGCCATTAAATCTAACTAATTATTAGAATGTTCATGTGTAAAGCATAACATACTATATGGTAGATGAACCAACTTGAGACGTGATACATATATGATAGACCTTTGTTGCACGGCTCGAATGGAACGTATAACATCGGAAGGCTTCAGGGCAGACAAAAACAATTGTATTGTGTGACCACTGTATATTACGATTTTGGGTTAAAGTTCTTCTAATAATAATATTTTCTTACATATAACGTAAATATTATGTTGGTGCGTGTTTGTGACAACAGCTTAGATTTGGTCTTTGGATATCTTGTAATTAGTTAAACGATAAACAGTTAGCGGGTTTAGCTTTGTAATAGTTAGTTGTAATGTTTGGGCTAACTAAACCCAAGGAATTGGGTGATGGGGGCGAATTGGGCCTGTCCAATTCGCAGCCCAAGAGTCTTGACCTAGCCCACTTGTAAACCTTGTGTTATATAAACAAGGTTAGACATTAGGGTTAAGGTTAATCAGCCAAAACAGTTATTAGAGAGCAAATTCGTGAGAGCAATTAGGCTTGGACGAAAATTAGGGTTAGGGTTTGATTGATTGTAATACGTTTGTTTGATAATCAATAGAAACCCGGTTGAAAGTGATTTGCTGTTCTACACGTTTTCTGCTACAATCTGATCTAGAGGATTCCGCATTCTAGGTTAGATAGACGATTCTGTGACGATCCATAGACTCAAGGGGACCTACATATTATGTTTGTAATATGTTAATTGTGACACTCGAGGTTTTTTCCGAACGATCACCTTGTAATATCTTGTGAATATAAATATTATTAAATGAAAACGTGACCTTTGTGCATGATATGTGATGTATGTATGTATTATATATATATATATATATGAGAGCCGAAACCACGACCCGAGACCATGACTCGCAACCGGGCGGTTGCGAGTGGGCCACTCGGTCTCGAGTGGGCCGTTGAGCCGAAACCGGTTGGGCCGAAACCCCCAAGCCCAACTCGTGACCCCTTGTATAAATCCCACCCTTTTCCCCACTTGCTTCATTTTACACACCAACACTTCTTCTAATCTCTCTCACTAGAAAACCCTCTACAAACACCACTTTCCTTCTCCTTGATCTCGGTTCAAGCTTGGAACAAATCGGACAAGACACTCGGTCAAGACCATCACTCGGACACTTCATCTTCTCTCATTTTCTTCTTTTCTTTCGGCTCATCCTCCTTCTTCACAACCGGTTAGTGTTGTTACTATGTGCATAAGATTTATGTATATTGTATGAACTAGAAGATGGTTAGTTAAAAATTGTTGCACATGATTTTTGGATAACTTGTGAAGTTGGATTATGTGTGTTAAACCTTGTGTATGAAAAATTGCTAAACATGTTTAAAATAACTAGAAATGCTAGTTTACTAGTGTTCATAGCCAAACATATGATGCTTTAAAGTTTCTTGCAAAAATGATGATTGTTAAACATAAGTTTCGGATATATAATGTATGATTTCTTATTTTGCATCATGATCTTGTTGTAAATATGTGATTTTTTGGTTCATAAATATATGACTTTGTTAAGGAGAAAACCCTAGAAACTATGAACATTTGATGAACTAGTTGAAGATGGTTTGAAGATTTAAAATGGCAATGTTTGATCCATATTTTAGTAATGGTCAATTTAGGAAAAGTGTTTGTAGAATTCTTATTGGTCATTTCCGGATTTGGGCCTGAATTTTTGGTACAATGTGGACTGTCAAACCTGCATCATCTCGTGTACATGAAAGTGACAGATTACGACTCGCAACGACGGCATTACGACTCGAAACCACACGGTTGCGACTCGCAACCAAAGCATGACAAGTCGAAACCTCGAGATTGCGACTCGAGACCACGCCGTTGTGACTCGCAACCAAAACGTGATGACTCGAGACCACGGTTGCGACTCGCAACCACAGCGTGACAAGCCGAAACCACCTGGTTGCGACTCGAGACCAGCTGGTTGCGAGTGGGCTGTTCATTTTAGTTATTGGGCCATTCTGTGTTGGACTATCTGTTAAATGGACTTTGTGATGTTGTGTTCTGTTTGACTGTTTACCTGTATGTATGTTACGTGCCAGTATGTGTTTTACGTGAATGTTTGTATACCGAACCTGACCTATACCGGTAACCATGTTAGGACGTGGTGACCAACGTGATTGACAAGTAACCTAAACCTACCGAGCAACCCAAGGTGAGTTCACAACTTAAAAGCATGCGTCCCGGTGGTTTGGGACACGAGACTAACAACCCTATCCCCTGGTAAAAGGGGATACTATTTACATACCTTCCCTAGTTATTGGGAACAAAACTTACTTTTTCTTCCCGGGTATTGGGAAACCTTTTGGTTAATTACTGTTTATACGGATTGCAACTAACGGCACTAAACGAAACTCTATCACTCAAGTCCCTACTACAAATACCGATTAGTCGCCGGGTTAGGCGAACGGGTTATTAGTTGATAGCGCTATTTAGGTGTTTACCAGCCTCACACCGTGCCCTGGTTTGGGATCGGTCGTGAACTAATGTACTCAGAAATCCGTCAATGATGATAGAACATTGACATCGGGGCATCCTGCGGATACGCAACGGTTACCTAGTGTTCGGTATTGGAAAAACAGTTTAGTCGCTAACTTTTGGGGTAGCTCCCCATGGCATGTATAAACGGATAAATTAACCGGTGAAACAAAGTTTTTGGTAATTAAAACTGGACAACTAGTGAACTCACTCAGCATTATTGTTGACCCCTTACTGCATGCTTTGCAGGTAACCAGTGACGAAGGAGCTTGCAGCTTGGGGACGTGTAGTGTCTGTTCACCCTTGTGATGGGTGTTACCTTATTTTGAATCATGAACTTTGTTTTAAACTACCGTACTTATGCTTCCGCTACTTAATACTGTTTTGGAACTTAAAACTTTAAACTCTGAACTTAATATCTGCTAAGCTTATGAATAGTAAGTATTACTTTTGTTATCAACTTAAGTATTCGGTATAATTGGTGGCTGGATCCTGGTCAGTCACGCCCTCGAAGCGGGTGTTATCCGCAGGTGGATTTTGGGGGTGTGACAGATTGGTATCAGAGCCATTGGTTATAGTGAACTTGGTTTTAAAAAGGGGGAAAAATCTTTTTGGAGAAAACCAGACTATAACCCGTGACTCGTAACGACACTACACTCCAAGTGCAAGGCTCGGCACATTCGACTTCATAGCTCGGACCAGTGTTTACTTGTTTGCTTTATGTTTCCTGTTATGATATACGTACTAGTGTGCCTAAACTAGATAGATACGCCTCTCTCTTCTATCTCATTCTCGCTACACTACGACATCACACTCATACTGTGTTTTCTGGTTATGAAGACAATGAGTGGACGCGGAAGAGGAAACATTAACATGACGCAGGCTCAGTTCACTAACCTGCTCAACACAGTGGCTGCGGCTTTTGCAGCTCACCCTATAGGTAAGCTCGTTGTTTTAGGATGTTTAGATCCTACCGCCACATCGACTTTTCGCCTCTAAACCTATACGCTTCGCTTCTCACGAACAGGTCAGCATGCACCTGCGCAACCACCAGTGTGTACTTTCAAAACTTTCATGGATTGCAAGCCTCTCCCTTTCAACGGCACTGAGGGTGCCATAGGTCTTCTGCATTGGATTGAGAAAATTGAAGCTGTTTTTGCTGTTTGCGAGTGTCCCCCTGCAAATTGGGTGAAATTTGCTACTGCTACACTTGAAGGAAGCGCGCTTTCTTGGTGGAAGGCGCAAATTCAGATGTTTGGTTTGGAAACTGCTAATGCTACCGCATGGGAGGATTTCAAGGATATGATTAAGGATGAATACTGTCACCGGGATGACATCCACAAGCTTGAAAACGAGTACTATGAGCTCAAGATGGTTGGGTCGGAAATTGAAACCTACACCAAGCTGTCTAACGACTATGCTGCTCTTTGCCCAAACATGTCACGACCAATGTACCGAAGGATCGAACTGTACATCAAGGGTTTGGCTCCAGAAATTCGAAGCCATGTCACTTCAGCCAACCACACTACCATTCAGCCGATTGTTCGACTTGCTCACAAACTCACTGATCAGGCCGTAGAGGAGGGCAGGTTGCCCAAAAGGATCGGTGCTACTGTCGGAACTTCTAGTGACAGCAAGCGTAAGTGGGAAGGAAGTCAAAGCAAGGATGTTAACCCCACTCAGGCCCCAGCACAGCAAAGGAAAACTGAAAACAACAAAGGCACCCAGCAACAGGGTGGCTACCGGGGAAGCTACCCTAAGTGCAACAAGTGTAACAAGCACCACAATGGGGCATGTAACAAGGGCCAGTGTCAGCGATGCCACAAGATGGGGCACGACGCCAAGGATTGTAGAAGCCAGTTCCCAATAAGACAGAATCAGCAACAACCCCAACAACAACAGCAGCAGGGAAACAACCGGGCATGTTTTAAGTGTGGAGCTGAGGGGCACTTTAAGAAGGATTGCCCTGAACTGAATCAGAACCGCAACAACAATCAGGGAGCTGGGAACAACAATCAGGACAACAATGCTGGGAATGGTGCTAGAGGAAGAGCTTTCGTGATTGGAGCTGGTGAAGCAAGGAATGACCCCAATGTCGTGGCGGGTAAGTTCCTACTCGATGATCGTTATGTTTCTGTGTTATTTGATTCCGGTGCCGATGCTAGTTATGTATCCCTACGTATTAGTAAGAAGCTTAAGCGTCCGCTTTCGTTACTAAGTTCTCCTCACCTCGTCGAGTTAGCTAATGGTAGAAACATCGAGGCCTCACATGTTGTCAAGGGCTGCAAACTAGAGTTGTCTGGTCAGACCTTTAGTATCGACCTTTTCCCTGTTACTCTTGGAAGCTTCGACGTCGTTATTGGTATGGATTGGTTATCCAAGCATCGTGCTGAGATCCTCTGTCAAGAGAAAGCAGTTCGTATTCCTCGCCGTTCTGGCAAACCCCTCATTGTACAAGGTGGCAAAAGTGGGGAAATCTCCGGCATTATCTCGTTCTTGAAGGCCCAGAAGTGTTTACGAAAAGGGCACACCGCTATCTTAGCACTTGTTACCAACACGCAGGAAAAGGAAAAGAGGATTGAAGATTTTCCAGTAGTGCGTGACTACCCCGAAGTATTTCCTGAGGAATTACCTGGACTCCCTCCCCACCGTCAGGTCGAATTCCAAATCGAGCTAGCTCCCGGAGCAGCGCCTATAGCTCGTGCACCTTATCGACTAGCCCCCGCAGAATTGAAGGAACTCTCGACGCAACTACAAGAACTTTTGGATAAAGGATTTATCCGTCCTAGTTCATCACCCTGGGGAGCACCGGTACTCTTTGTTAAGAAGAAGGATGGCACGTTCCGAATGTGTATTGATTATCGTGAGTTGAACAAGGTTACCATCAAGAATCGTTACCCTCTCCCGCGAATCGACGATTTGTTTGATCAACTGCAAGGATCAAGCTACTATTCCAAGATTGACCTGCGATCAGGCTACCATCAGTTAAGGGTCCGAAATGAAGATATTTCCAAAACCGCATTCAGAACTCGTTATGGTCATTATGAATTCCTCGTCATGCCCTTTGGAATGACCAACGCCCCTGCAGTGTTCATGGATCTTATGAACCGAGTATGCAAACCCTACCTCGACAAATTTGTGATCGTGTTTATAGACGACATCTTGATCTACTCGAAAAGTCAGGAAGAGCATGAACAGCACCTACGCCTTATCCTCGAACTCCTTCGCAATGAGCAACTGTACGCCAAGTTCTCGAAATGCGACTTCTGGCTTCGGGAAGTCCATTTCCTTGGGCACGTGGTTAACAAGGACGGAATCCACGTCGACCCGGCTAAGATCGACTCTATAAAGAATTGGCCTACCCCTAAGACTCCGACTGAAATTCGCCAATTTTTGGGATTGGCAGGTTACTACCGCAGATTCATCCAGGGATTCTCAAAGATTGCACAACCCCTCACTACGCTCACTCAGAAAGGCGTCACCTACAAGTGGAATGAAGCACAGGAATCTGCTTTTCAGAGGCTTAAGGATAACCTCTGCAGTGCTCCTATTCTCTCGTTACCTGAAGGCACTGACGACTTTGTGGTCTACTGCGATGCGTCTATTCATGGGCTCGGTTGCGTGTTGATGCAACGCGAGAAAGTTATTGCTTACGCCTCTCGACAACTTAAGACACACGAAAGGAATTACACTACACACGACTTAGAACTGGGAGCAGTGATATTTGCGCTTAAGATATGGAGACATTACCTGTACGGTACCAAGTGCACCATTTACACCGATCACAGGAGTCTCGAGCATATCTTTAAGCAGAAGGAATTAAACATGCGTCAACGTCGATGGGTTGAACTTCTGAATGACTATGAGTGCGCCATCAAGTATCATCCGGGCAAGGCCAATGTCGTGGCAGACGCCCTCAGCCGGAAAGACACTGTACCAAAGCGCGTGCGAGCATTGCAACTTACCATCCAGTCTAGTCTCCCTACCCAGATTCGAAAAGCTCAGGTTGAAGCTCTGAAACCGGAAAACATCAGGGCTGAGTCCCTGCGGGGATCGAGACAACAACTAGAACAGAAAGAGGACGGCGCCTACTATGTGGCAGGGCGCATTTGGGTCCCACTTTACGGAGATCTACGAGAGCTTGTGATGGACGAAGCCCATAAGTCCCGTTATTCAGTACATCCTGGTGCAGATAAGATGTACCACGACTTAAGGACCACTTACTGGTGGCCTGGCATGAAAGCCCACATAGCAGCCTACGTTGGCAAATGTTTGACCTGCGCAAGAGTCAAGATCGAGTATCAGAAACCAGCAGGCCTACTACAGCAACCCGAAATCCCGAAATGGAAATGGGAACAGATTTCCATGGATTTTGTTACAGGGCTATCTAGATCTCAACGCGGGAATGATACTATCTGGGTGATAGTAGATCGTTTGACTAAGTCTGCACACTTTCTGGCCATTAAGGAAACAGACAAGTTTTCTACCTTAGCAGAAATCTATTTAAGGGAAGTAGTCTCCAGGCACGGGGTGCCAACTTCTATTATTTCCGACCGAGACGCTCGTTTTACTTCCGAGTTGTGGCAAGCTATGCACAAATCCTTTGGCTCACGTTTGGACATGAGCACCGCTTACCACCCGCAAACGGATGGGCAGTCTGAACGCACCATCCAAACCCTGGAAGACATGCTTAGAGCATGTGTGATCGATTTTGGCAAGAACTGGGAGAAGCATCTACCGTTGGTGGAATTCTCCTACAATAACAGCTACCACACTAGTATTCAGGCGGCACCTTTTGAGGCATTGTACGGTCGTAAATGCCGATCACCTCTCTGCTGGGCGGAAGTTGGTGATAGTCAACTTACAGGCCCAGAACTGGTAGTAGATACAACGGAAAAGATTTCGCAGATCAGGCAACGCATGGCGGCAGCTCGTGACCGTCAGAAAAGCTACGCTGACAAGCGTAGGAAGCCGTTAGAATTCCAGGTCGGGGACCGGGTTCTACTAAAAGTCTCACCCTGGAAGGGTGTGGTCCGTTTCGGTAAACGGGGCAAGCTGAATCCACGGTATGTTGGACCATTCGAAATTACCGAGAAAATCGGTAAGGTTGCTTATAGATTAAACCTGCCTGCAGAGCTGAGTGCAGTGCACAACGTTTTTCACGTATCTAACCTGAAGAAGTGTTTGTCGGATGAAACACTTGTAATTCCTTTTAAGGAACTGACTATTGATGAACAGCTACACTTTACTGAGGAACCGATTGAGATCACGGATCGAGAGATCAAAACCCTCAAACGTAGCCAGATACCCCTTGTACGAGTTCGTTGGAACTCACGGCGCGGCCCAGAGTTTACCTGGGAGCGGGAGGACCAGATGAAGTCCAAGTATCCCCAGTTATTCCCAAACGAAAACCCCAGCACTGAAGCTACAACCGAATTTCGGGACGAAATTCCAAACTAACGGGGGGATGATGTGACACCCCGTTAAAACACGCTAGCTTGGCAGTGGCTGCTTCAACTTTCGGGACGAAAGTTCTTAAAACTTGGGGATAATGTGACACTCGAGGTTTTTTCCGAACGATCACCTTGTAATATCTTGTGAATATAAATATTATTAAATGAAAACGTGACCTTTGTGCATGATATGTGATGTATGTATGTATTATATATATATATATGAGAGCCGAAACCACGACCCGAGACCATGACTCGCAACCGGGCGGTTGCGAGTGGGCCACTCGGTCTCGAGTGGGCCGTTGAGCCGAAACCGGTTGGGCCGAAACCCCCAAGCCCAACTCGTGACCCCTTGTATAAATCCCACCCTTTTCCCCACTTGCTTCATTTTACACACCAACACTTCTTCTAATCTCTCTCACTAGAAAACCCTCTACAAACACCACTTTCCTTCTCCTTGATCTCGGTTCAAGCTTGGAACAAATCGGACAAGACACTCGGTCAAGACCATCACTCGGACACTTCATCTTCTCTCATTTTCTTCTTTTCTTTCGGCTCATCCTCCTTCTTCACAACCGGTTAGTGTTGTTACTATGTGCATAAGATTTATGTATATTGTATGAACTAGAAGATGGTTAGTTAAAAATTGTTGCACATGATTTTTGGATAACTTGTGAAGTTGGATTATGTGTGTTAAACCTTGTGTATGAAAAATTGCTAAACATGTTTAAAATAACTAGAAATGCTAGTTTACTAGTGTTCATAGCCAAACATATGATGCTTTAAAGTTTCTTGCAAAAATGATGATTGTTAAACATAAGTTTCGGATATATAATGTATGATTTCTTATTTTGCATCATGATCTTGTTGTAAATATGTGATTTTTTGGTTCATAAATATATGACTTTGTTAAGGAGAAAACCCTAGAAACTATGAACATTTGATGAACTAGTTGAAGATGGTTTGAAGATTTAAAATGGCAATGTTTGATCCATATTTTAGTAATGGTCAATTTAGGAAAAGTGTTTGTAGAATTCTTATTGGTCATTTCCGGATTTGGGCCTGAATTTTTGGTACAATGTGGACTGTCAAACCTGCATCATCACGTGTACATGAAAGTGACAGATTACGACTCGCAACGACGGCATTACGACTCGAAACCACACGGTTGCGACTCGCAACCAAAGCATGACAAGTCGAAACCTCGAGATTGCGACTCGAGACCACGCCGTTGCGACTCGCAACCAAAACGTGATGACTCGAGACCACGGTTGCGACTCGCAACCACAGCGTGACAAGCCGAAACCACCTGGTTGCGACTCGAGACCAGCTGGTTGCGAGTGGGCTGTTCATTTTAGTTATTGGGCCATTCTGTGTTGGACTATCTGTTAAATGGACTTTGTGATGTTGTGTTCTGTTTGACTGTTTACCTGTATGTATGTTACGTGTCAGTATGTGTTTTACGTGAATGTTTGTATACCGAACCTGACCTATACCGGTAACCATGTTAGGACGTGGTGACCAACGTGATTGACAAGTAACCTAAACCTACCGAGCAACCCAAGGTGAGTTCACAACTTAAAAGCATGCGTCCCGGTGGTTTGGGACACGAGACTAACAACCCTATCCCCTGGTAAAAGGGGATACTATTTACATACCTTCCCTAGTTATTGGGAACAAAACTTACTTTTTCTTCCCGGGTATTGGGAAACCTTTTGGTTAATTACTGTTTATACGGATTGCAACTAACGGCACTAAACGAAACTCTATCACTCAAGTCCCTACTACAAATACCGATTAGTCGCCGGGTTAGGCGAACGGGTTATTAGTTGATAGCGCTATTTAGGTGTTTACCAGCCTCACACCGTGCCCTGGTTTGGGATCGGTCGTGAACTAATGTACTCAGAAATCCGTCAATGATGA
Source organism: Helianthus annuus (assembly GCF_002127325.2). Taxonomy (NCBI): domain Eukaryota; kingdom Viridiplantae; phylum Streptophyta; class Magnoliopsida; order Asterales; family Asteraceae; genus Helianthus; species Helianthus annuus. The sequence continues at coordinate 113,120,788 of NC_035437.2, read as the reverse complement.
TAGAACATTGACATCGGGGCATCCTGCGGATACGCAACGGTTACCTAGTGTTCGGTATTGGAAAAACAGTTTAGTCGCTAACTTTTGGGGTAGCTCCCCATGGCATGTATAAACGGATAAATTAACCGGTGAAACAAAGTTTTTGGTAATTAAAACTGGACAACTAGTGAACTCACTCAGCATTATTGTTGACCCCTTACTGCATGCTTTGCAGGTAACCAGTGACGAAGGAGCTTGCAGCTTGGGGACGTGTAGTGTCTGTTCACCCTTGTGATGGGTGTTACCTTATTTTGAATCATGAACTTTGTTTTAAACTACCGTACTTATGCTTCCGCTACTTAATACTGTTTTGGAACTTAAAACTTTAAACTCTGAACTTAATATCTGCTAAGCTTATGAATAGTAAGTATTACTTTTGTTATCAACTTAAGTATTCGGTATAATTGGTGGCTGGATCCTGGTCAGTCACGCCCTCGAAGCGGGTGTTATCCGCAGGTGGATTTTGGGGGTGTGACATTAATAATAAATAATAACGTACGTCTTATCTTGAAGAGAAAGTTCAAAACAACATCGATCACGTTTGCCTTCTATTATTCTCCCAACCACATCTAAAACCAAATCAGTCAAATCGTATAGACCATATATAAAGTTTTATATATTTAATAAAAATTATAGATAGAGAATTAATATGTACCAACAATATCCATTTGAGGTCTCCTGTCATGCTTCAATTCTATAATGGAAGGGACCAATGGATATAAAGAAGCACCCCTTGGAATCGTAAGCATAAGTGAAGAAAGCTTTATATATTCGTTGATGACAATTTTTTTCTCGGACCAAACTAACACGTAATTCTGGTACTTTGGGTACTCAAGATAGTTGAGATTCTCAATTTGGAAATGATTCAACGAAAAAAAACCACCCATCAATGACGCGTCATTATATTTGTGTATCAAATGTTGTGGGACGAATGCAACAATTTTTTGTCTCTAAAATGAAAAGAAATTTAGTGGTGGAAAAACGCTTACTCGTATAACACAAAGTAAATTAAAATAATGTTCTTACGTGTTGATCAAGAAATATAACCACTAATCTCTTTCCATCGACGTCATGCCAAATAAACTCAACCTTAACAAAGATTATATTATACCATGCTCTATCATTTCTCAATGATGAAAATTCTTCAACGGAAAAATGATCAGACATATCCTATTAAGTGTTCAATATTAGTTAACTAAAAAAATAAAAACTCCAGAAATAAAATTTAAACTAAAACATGATTAAAATTAAACAACAACAAATTTAAGTTTAAACTAATACATAATTAAAAACTACAGTCATCATAAAAGTTGTTCTAAGGTTCCCAAACCATTTTTTCATCCAATGGTGGTTCGTAAACCGCCCCAGGGTCAGTTTCGTACCCTTCAGCCCAGGTCGGTAGTTCTTGTGTTTGGCTGTAGTTTTCCACATAAGGGGGGTTTGAAGGTGGAGGATGCATAGGCAGTATAGGAGTGTTTGGCACCGGACGATGGCACCCCTCAATTTGTAGTCCACTAAATTGTAGTTGAGCGAAGCTATAGTCATACGCCCAATTCAACTCTTCATCCGTCCAACCAAATGGATCATCATGTTCAGGGTTTGCCACTGGAGGTGGGGTTGAAACCGAAGGTGGGGTTAAAACCGGAGGTGGGGTTGACACCGGAGGTGGGTTTGCCACCGGAGGTGGGTTTGAAGTTAGAGGGTTTGAATCAGGAAGGTTTAAATGGCGATGGGATGATCGTCCGTGGTTTGTTGATCCTAGTGATTCAACGGGAATTGGATAACCACCGCCCATACCTCTCAATTGATATGTGTTTGGAGTGATTTGTAAACTGAAAAATACAAAAAGACAAATAGATAATACTTGAATTTAGAGTATCCAATTTATTTGACTACTTACTTTTTAGACTTATATGGTTAGAAACTAATGTTGTTAACGGAAGATTATGTTGTACCGCTAACTATTCTATCGCTTTGTACTATAAGAAAAAACCCCTATAGGGACGACACCTATAGGGATAATACAACTTGTCCAAAACCATTTTCTGAAATTTCTAGGCATGTAGAGTGTAGAAAGCTTTAAAAAAATAAACCATATCTTGTAATAGTAATATAACTTTAAAAAAAATAAACCATATCTTGCGTGTTATTAATCCTTAATTAACTTTAAAAAAACTCATGTAACAGTAATATAATATATTAATTTTAGTAAATGTTTTCTCTTTATTTGATGTGATGTTGTTATCCGATCATATAAAATTGTAATCTTTGAAAATTGTGAAGATGACATATGATTATATCTCATGCGAAAACGTGTGACTGAAAATGTAGATTTTTAGAAAACTTAAATAGTTTTTTTTTTCATTATTATTAGAGTTTAAATAATAAATTTTTGTGTTGTTCGAATCGAAATGTTTGTAGGTTGATTAATTAAAAGTGGATGTACATTTGAACTGGAACTGAAATTCGGTTCATGTTTGGGTCGATCAAATAAACCGAATTTTGTAAGAATTGTTACATATTCTGTTTTAGATACTACACATGATGAATGATACTTTTAAATCTTATAAATGGGGTTGGCTAAAGGCACCTCCTTTTTTACTTTCCATACCTCTTTCTAAAAAGGGGTAGGCTAAATGCACCCCCTTTTTACTTTTCATACCTCCCTTTCCAAATATATTAGTTTGAAACTTGTCAAGTTTCACCCCCTTAGAATCCCTATTTTTATAATAGATGCGGAAGTTAGGGCCAAGAAGTTCATACTAAAATTATGTTATTTTAAAATAAAATATTGTATACATATAATATAAAATACATAGCTATTCACGTCGCTATATTTTTACAACAAATATATATGTATAATACTCAACTAATACAAGATCTTAAAATTCTGCTAAATCATAAAAAAATTATTGTTTACTGTGAGAAGCCATTGTTATACCTTAATTATCTAAAATTTATGATCTTCATTATGATTAAGGATTAAGAAAAGGGAAAAACCTGTAGTCATACAATCTTTTAAAATGAGAAAAGCAAATGTGTAAAACGAAAAGAAGTAGCGAACATCTATTTCTTGGTGGTGGATTGATGGTACAATTTTTTTTACGATATTCAATGATTCAAATTGTATTTTGAAACTAAAATGTTTAATATAGCCTCTAAATTTTAACGCCAACAATTAATATATTTTTTAGGGATGAATATATATGCTCTATATATTTGCATCAACTATTCTGGTCATGGTTGATTTAATAGATTTTTTTTTCTTTTTGGAATTAATATGTAAATGACAACCTGAAGTTATCGACCAGAACAACAAAATTGTTTACACATAACTATTCTGGTCATGGTTGATTTAATAGATTATCTTTTTTAAATTGAGATAGATAATGATCACCTAAAATTTGGAATAGAATAATAAATTCTAAAATCGTTTACAAAGAAATAGAAAGGAGGTTTTCTGTTTGTAACAAACAACAAAAACCTACGTTATATAGGGGACTCGACCGAAATAATCCTTATATATTCAAAATTCAAGTTATTGAAAGTGGATAAACCCCTAAAAAGCTTGAGATGTTTACAAATATAATTTTATAAGTTCAAGTTATTGAAAGTGGATAAACCCCTAAAAAGCTTGAGATGTTTACAAATATAATTTTATAAGAATTAGAAAATAAAAGGTCTTACTGTATTTTTTTTAACTTTGAGGGGGGAGTATAAACAGTAAAAATAGAAACAATGGAGGTACATTTAGCAACACCCTTCTAAAAATATGAAATCTAATGTTAACCTGGTATGTAACAATACTCAATTTATATATGTATTTTATTTCATCAAATATCATTTCTAATAAAATAGGGATATAAATTACCCACATGACTATAACTACATTTGAAGAACAATGAATAGATTCGACAAACATATATACACATCGCTTAAACTTCTACAAAAAATTGATGTGTATTAATAACCAACTGAACTTCGAACAAAAAATTGATGTGTATTCATGATATACTATGAGATTCCGTAATGAATAACATATACAAACAACATGATTATTTTTTATTTGATGGTATCACATCAGTGTAAGTTTTATATTATTGCAACTGTGTAACGGTTTTTATTTTTTTTAAATGCAAATCTGGATCTAAAACTAATTTTCAATAGGAGATATAATCATGGGATAATATCAATTACAAAAGGTTAAACAAATACGAATTCAGTTTGTATAGAATTTTCGATAAACACACATTCAGTTTGTATCAAATCTGGATCTAAAACTATTAGCTCGACTTTTTAATAAAAAAAAGAGGCAGTTAAACAATACAGATCCAAAAACCCCAGTTATTTCAACATTTACAACCTTCTAAAGTTAAAAGCTACAGTTAAAAGTTACAAAAAAACCAAGAAATTTGAAAGAACTTACAACAATGCAAGAGGGAGATGTGAAAAGCCGACAAAAAATTTAAAACCTTGATGTGAGAGCCGAGAAACAACGCAAGATCCAGATGCAAAGAGTCGATATATTCTGAAATCGAAGTAAATAGAAGTTGTTAGGTTGATGTTTTGAAAGTAGGATTAGTTCAACTGAGATAAACTTACAATTTCAGTTGAGTGTAGTTGAGGGTTTGTAAAGTGTTTGTAGAGTGTTGATACATCTGAATTATTTATAGAGACTGAAGCAAGCATGCTGTCTTTCAAACAGTGTTTGTAGAGTGTTGATACATTATAGAGACTGCAGCAAGCAAGCTGTCTTTCACACAATAGTAAAATGTTGCTTTTTCAGCTGTAGATTGTACTTCCCTGCTGTGGGCCCACCGGAACAACCAGTTATTTTGGCATCCATTTTTGTCTGTAGCATATGTCAAATGGGTTAAAATATTTATAAAAAAAAATTTAAAAATGTCACACCCTGGCTTTGCGGAAGCGTGGTTAATTTGGTGTGACTTCTTAATACCATAGCTTAATCATAACAAAGCTATATGAATTAAAAACATGCAAGAATCATCCATTAAGTTTTAAAACCAAACATAGTATCATTGTTTTAACGGGAAACACGCCCTAACAACCATAACCTTGTTCAACAATACCAACAAAACATAAACACAGTTTACGGACTGTGACTTGTCCAGGAAAGAGTCACATTCCCTAAACCCCGGATGACCTTGGAAACTAGTGCAGCGGGAAAACGTGCCATACCGTGCCAGATCTTTAATTCCCTGAAATACATGTAAGTTGAAAAATCAACAATAATGTTGAGCGAGTTCATGTGTAAGTGAGTAAATAAACCTTTGTAGTTATCAAAATCCTGGTATGTAGCAAATAAGGAAAAAAGAGATCACCAATGGTTTGCAAGGCCATTGATATGTGTGAAATGCAAGTAGGAAGGCTCAAACCTAGCAGATTTATGCGTCGGGTACAAAGTCATCCCAAGGTCCGTTATGCTGGGCCTGGGACTGGGCTCGCTACACCCAAATAGATCTATCGCTCCTGCCCCTCGGTCCTACCCTGAGGATTAATAACCTCAAGTTTCCTCCTACCCATTCACATGATCTAAATAGTAACCCTCCTTACGCTAACCATACCATGTATAAAGTATTCATAATCAAAGTAACATGTATTTCACCCCCGTAGTTTAGAAAACTGAAAACAGTTAAGAGAAAAGGGGGACATGAACTCACAGTCAGTGCGTCTCTACCAAGTACTCCGAATGTTAGCTGTGCGACGACCTACATGTACTAATTCTATTAGACGGATGGCCGTGCCTTAGCTTTATAGTTTAGGTTTTTGGGAAATAGTTAGACAACTATTTCGTGTTTATATTTTGCATGTACTTGGTAGTTAATCTCCTTCCCAAGGATGGGGGATTTAATACATGTGCGTTCAATTTATAATATTAAGTCTCACTTAATATATCTTCATTTCTAATTCCAAATATAAATATTTTTCTCAAAAATATTATATTTCCATTTCACATAATTTTTCCCCAAAAATAATACATTGATAAAATATACGTTCATAATCATTTCCGTATAATGCGTAAGTTACGTTTTAGTAATCGTGTGGTAATAATAATTACCGTTGTAACTTAGATGTTTATCGTGAAAGCGTTTGTATTATTTTGGATTCGTCAACGTTTGTAAATATTATTTTTACTCTAAAAATAATATTTGTGTATTTTCACAAAATAATCATAAACAGTGTTGTGAAAAATATATTTACCAAATATATATTTGTCACGTTTAGTTTTGTGAAAATCCCACCTCCGAATATTTGTAAATAAAGTCGTGGCGAAATATATTTTGAAACATATCAAAAATAATTCTAACACTTGTAAATAATTCTAAGTGTTATATTTTTAGAAAAAATTTCGCCAGAGTTTCCCCTGTAACTGGAGGTGGCCACGCTTTCAAGCGTATCATTTTCTTTTACAAAATCATTTCAACACTTCTTTAAATCAACCAATCAATTTCCGACACATCAAACTAGTCGACAAGTATGTAAATCGTATAATCGCATGAACTTGTAGTTTTTTCCGAAAACTATAGTGTAGATCCCGTTATATTTTGTGGATCTATGTGTAAAGTAACTAAATCTTGTAAAAACCTCGTTTTTAGAATAAATCTATCTTTACATCTTCCCGTCATCTTTTACAAAAATTGTTATTTTGCCGGATCTTTCATTTCACAAGTGTTTAGACACTTGTGGTTTGTAAAAATGATATTTGTTAGTGTGTTATCCGATTTTTAGGAAACATGATTTTTCTCGACACTTGGTCCTTTGAAAATACCACTTGCAGATACGTAGATCCGCTAGTTTTAAACACTATTTTGCAAGTAGAAATACTTTTACACAAGTTCATGTTTCTCGTGTGGTAGAGTTTCACCTTTTAACCCTTGTACCGATAGAAACAAGCTTATGTCAAGATCTATGATCTTAACAAAGTCGGGTTAAACGATGATCCGAGCTACCACAACGTAGATCGGGCCTAAATAATCATCACTTCCAAGTACTACAACTTTTACACAAGTATTAAGCTTTTAACCAACCATATTCATGTTTTAGTAGACTTTAAAGATTCAAAATGCAAGTTTCCGAGTTTTAACCGTTACAAATCTTATTAACCACCTTAGAATGATCCGAGTATGAGTTTTAAGTGTTATACCTCTAGCTCGGGGCTAGGGAAGAATCTATGCGAAAATGTGGTGGATAAAAGCAAGATAACGAGGTCCTTCCACTTCCGTTTGCTCCAAGGCTCCTAATGCGTGACCCGAAAGACTTGTATGTGCTTGGAATGTGGAGAGTGGAAGTCGAAAATGGATGGATGGCAAGAGGGGTGTTCGGCCGTGAGCTAGAGAGGGCAAGGGAGAGAGAGTTTTGGTGAAATGTGAAGTGTGGATCTCTTGTGTTTAAGCTAGGTACTTATAGACAAAATTGAGGTGATTAACCCTTGGATCATATGTTCTCTAGATTTTAAGCACAACCAATATAATAATCAAGTCTTATACTCTTGTGTTCCCCTCTAGTTGGGCCGATTACATGAGGGGGGGGGGGTCTAGTTCGATTTCAATCACATGGTTAGAGTTTAGTTATGTTAAACCAAGTTAGGTTTAGGGGTTAACTCGGTTAGTGGTGTGATGTGTTATAATGCGGGTGTTAGGGTATTCAGGGACCCTAACTGGCTCAGAAAAAGACCAATAATATCATTGTCAATATTTTTATGTTCCGGGTATAGTCCGGTTGTTCGGTTGGATAGTAATCCGTTAAAGTGCTTAAGTAAGCTTTTAAGTGTCGTAAATAATACTTTTAGTGACACAACTTATTCTACAAAGTGTCAGGAATATTTTCCTTATGTTTTGGCACTTTATTAGTTAGCCAGAAGCTAGTATGTTAATAAAATTGCTGTGGCTTGTGCTTAGAGTACGTTTTAGGCACATCCAGTCATTATATCTTATTCCTAGAGATGCAGTTTTACAACCCTTGTATCCCTACACTCACTATGGGTGTAGTAAAATATTTCTGGCTCATACAGGCCCTTAGAGGCAGTGTCTGCCTGATGCTGGCTTTATCAGCATGTTCAATAGGTTATCCGTTCTAATGCTACTGTGCTTTAGTGCATCATGTTTGTCACTAAGGTTCAACGTGTAAATAATGTAGTGACGGAAATCAAAGTATGATGCAGGAATATACAAGTACTAGAAATCAAGTAGCAGTTCGTCAGCAATTTCAGTTAAGCACAGTGATTAAGCAGCAATTAGTTATTAATTAAATCGTACGGTTACCTGGTTTAGTGAGGGTTGTCACATTCTCCCCCCGTTAGAAAAATTTCGTCCCGAAATTTTAAGTTCTGTTTGTAGAAGCAGGGTTCTTAGGAAATAAGTGGGGGTATTTCTCTTTCATTCGGTCCTCACGCTCCCAGGTGAATTCAGGACCATGTCTAGCATTCCAACGAACTTTGACGAGCTTGACACTGCTCCGGCGGGTCTTGTTTACTTTCCAATCCGTGACCTCAACAGGTTCTTCAACGAAATGGAGCGTGTCGTCAACATGAATTTCGTCGGTGGGAATGGCAACGGTAACTTGAGTTGGACTCTTCTTCAGATTGGATACATGGAATGTATCGTGAACACCGTTCAGTTCAGCAGGTAAATCCAACTTGTAAGCTACTAACCCGATTCTCTCCAAGATCTTGAATGGTCCAATATACCTCGGGTTCAACTTTCCACGTTTCCCAAAGCGTGCCACACCCTTCCAGGGTGATACCTTCAACAAAACCATCTCACCAACCTCAAACTCTAGAGGTTTCCTGCTTCGATCCGCGTAGGCTTTCTGCCTGTCACGAGCCGCACTGATGCGGTCTCGTATCTGTGCGATCTTATCTGTGGTTTCCTGTACCACTTCAGGACCAACCAATTGTCTATCACCTGCGTCAGCCCAACAAAGCGGTGATCTGCACTTGCGCCCATATAAAGCTTCAAATGGCGCGGCACCAATACTGGTGTGGTAGCTGTTGTTGTATGAAAACTCAACCAGAGGCAAATGTTTATCCCAGCTACCGCCTAAATCCATAACACATGCTCTCAGCATGTCCTCCAATGTCTGAATCGTCCGCTCGCTTTGACCGTCGGTCTGTGGGTGAAACGCAGTGCTCAGATTCAACTTTAAGCCAAAAGCTTCCTGGAAGGATTGCCATATCCTTGACACGAACCTTCCGTCTCTATCAGAGATAATCGAGAGAGGTACTCCATGGCGTGTAACAATCTCTCTCATGTAAATTTCGGCCAGTTTGCTCGTATTATCCTTCTCTCGGATAGGTAGGAAGTGTGCTGACTTCGTTAAGCGATCCACTATTACCCAAATAGTGTCATGGCCTCTTGGCGTTCTTGGCAACTTTGTAATAAAATCCATAGAGATTTGTTCCCACTTCCACTTGGGAATCTCTGGTTGCTGCAGAAGTCCCGAAGGCTTCTGGTATTCCGCCTTAACCTTGGCGTATGTTAAACATTTGCTCACATAAACAGCAACATCGCCTTTCATCCTAGGCCACCAATAATAATCTTTAAGATCCTGGTACATCTTATCCGCTCCAGGGTGGATAGAGTACCGCGATTTGTGAGCTTCATCGAAAATAACCTTCCTTAAACCTCCAAACAAAGGAACCCAAATCCTTTTCTCAAAACACAACGTTCCTTCCCTGTTTGGTACCAATAACTTCTCCATCCTACGGAGATACTCTTCTTCAAGGTTTTTCTCCTTGAGGGCTTCCTTCTGCGCGGCACGAATGCGCAGAGGAAAGTTGGTTCGAATAACCATTTCCAAAGCCCTAACCCTTATGGGCTTGATCCTCTCTTTTCGACTTAGGGCATCGGCGACCACATTCGCCTTCCCTGGATGATACTTAATCTCGCAGTCGTAGTCATTCAACAGTTCTACCCATCGTCTTTGCCTCATGTTCAACTCCTTCTGGTTGAATATATGTTGGAGGCTCTTGTGATCTGTGAAGATTGTGCACTTCGTACCATAAAGGTAGTGTCTCCAGATCTTTAAAGCAAAAACTACTGCGCCTAGCTCCAAATCGTGTGTGGTATAGTTCTTTTCGTGTACCTTCAGTTGGCGTGACGCGTAGGCAATAACCTTTTGATGTTGCATCAACACACAACCCAATCCTTGACGCGATGCGTCGCAGTATACCACAAAATCATCTGTACCTTCCGGTAGGGCTAAGATTGGCGCGTTGCAAAGCTTATCTTTCAATATCTGAAACGCCTCTTCCTGTTTGATTCCCCAATCAAACTTCTTGTCCTTCTACGTGAGGAGCGTCAATGGTTGAGCGATCTTTGAAAAGTTCTCGATGAATCTGCGGTAATAGCCAGCCAAACCCAATAATTGCCGAATCTCGGTTGGCGTCTTTGGCGTTTCCCAATCCTTGATTGCCTCGATCTTGGTTGGATCCACATGGATTCCATCTCCATTTACCACGTGTCCAAGGAATTGCACTTCTCTTAGCCAAAACTCGCACTTAGAGAACTTGGCGTACAACTGTTCCTTCTTTAGCAGCTCCAGAATGGCTCTTAAATGCTGCTCGTGCTCAGCCTTCGTCTTTGAATAAATCAAAATATCATCGATGAACACAATCACGAACTTATCCAAGTACGGCTTACAAACTCGATTCATTAAATCCATGAATACTGCAGGTGCGTTTGTCAAACCAAATGGCATAACGAGAAACTCGTAGTGTCCATATCGAGTTCTGAAGGCTGTCTTTGGGATACTCTCCTCCTGTATCCGTAACTGATGGTATCCAGATCGAAGATCGATCTTTGAATAAAAGCTTGAACCTTGTAGTTGGTCAAACAGATCATCGATTCTTGGCAGGGGATACCTATTCTTGATCGTCAGCTTGTTCAACTCTCTGTAGTCAATACACATACGGAAACTACCGTCCTTCTTCTTGACAAACAAAACTGGAGCTCCCCAAGGCGAGAAGCTCGGTCGGATGAATCCATTGTCTAACAACTCTTGAAGTTGTGTCGACAGTTCCTGCATCTCGGACGGGGCAAGTCTATAGGGTGCCTTAGCCACAGGCGCGGCGCCTGGAACTAAGTCAATGCGAAACTCCACTTGTCTTTGAGGCGGCAAGCCAGGCAAATCTTCTGGGAAGACTTCTGGGTACTCCCTCACGACAGGGATGTCTTCGATCTTTGTCTCAGCAGCCTTCTTATCTACAATGTGTGCCAGAAAGGCAGCACATCCCTTCTGCAAACACTTTCTTGCCTTCAGGCAGCTAATAATCCTCAACGGCGTCTCACGCTTCTCTCCATGAACAATAATGGTCTCACCATCTTTACTCGGGATACGAACGACCTTCTCATGACAAACTATCTCGGCCTTGTTACTCGATAACCAATCCATCCCTACTACCACGTCGAAGCTTCCCAACTGGACTGGTAGTAGATCTAGAGCAAACTCGCGCTCTCCCAACTCGATTACGCAACCTCGAATCACCTCATTAGCTTCTACTAACTTCCCATTCGCTAATTCGATCGAGTACGGAGTATCTAACTTACTAGCGGCTAAACCAAGCATATTCTTAAATTCTAACGATACGAAGCTATAATCGGCGCCAGTATCAAATAAAACGGATGCATAGCGTTGGTTTACAGGGAACGTACCAGTGACAACATTGGGATCCTGGCGCGCTTCCCTTGCTTCTATGTTGAAAACCCTTCCGCGGGCTTGGTTCAACTCCGGGCAATTCCTCTTGTAATGCCCAATATCACCGCAGTTGAAACATCCGGGCCTCTGCCCGTTCCCACCATTGTTTCCCGCTTGGTTGTTTCTCTGATTACGATTCATGGCGCCCGCTTGGTTTGCGTTGTTGACTCGGTTTCCATCACCTCCATTGTTCCCTTGGGGGCGATTTCCATTTCCGCCTCGGTTGGTGTTTCTGTTTCCAAATCCTCTCTGGCCTCCCTGGCCCGCAGTAGCCCAACAAGTCTCCTTCAGGTGGCCAGTCTTTCCACATGCTTCACAAACCTTCAACCCACAACGGCCAGAATGATGGCGCTGGCAGCTATTACACTTGGGCTGGGCGCCCATGTATCCCTTTCCTTTCTTCCTACTACCAGCTGTATCTTGCGCTGGCGCATTTGATTCCCCTTTCTTAACCACCACCCCGGTGCCCTGCTTGAAGTTTGAAAACTTCCGCTTGTTTCCTCCAGATGACTCCACATGAGTCTCCTTCTTCTTAGGCTCCACTTCATCAAACTTGTTCAAATGAATCGCCTCCTCTGTAAGAGCCACGCTCAAATCGATGGCTTCTGTGATAGTCGCAGGTTTGGAGGAGGTCACCATGCTTATGATTTGAGGAGCTAATCCCCAAATGAAGCGTTCGATTCTTTTAAACTCAGGAGTGACCATGTAGGGTACCACATGCGACAAGTCGTGGAACCTCTGAACATACTCTGCTATCTTAGGACCTTCCATTTTCAAATGCCAGAACTCGGTCTCCAATCTCTGAATTTCAGCGCGGGAACAGTACTTCTTGCGCATGAGTTCCTTCAGTTCAGCCCAAGTCAGCGCGTAAGCAGCAGCTTCACCAAGTGTCTGTACTTGTAGATTCCACCATGATAGGGCTCCATCCAAAAATAGCCCAGAGATGTAAGTGACTTGCTGATCCAATGCGCATTTGCTCATGCGAAGAACGGATTCCGTTTTCTCAGTCCAGCGGACAAAAGCGACAGCACCTCCTGTGCCATCAAAGTTTACGGGCTTGCAGTCCAAGAACTGTTTGTAGGTGCACCCTGCACATACATTACAACGCATGATTGGCATTAGCACTCTTGCTAAGGGGATCCATTTAGGTCATGGTATGTCTTAATGACTTAGGGTTACCATGAGGTGGATTGTTGTTGTTGCCAGTGTTGCCAGAGTTGCTTCCACTCATTCCTCCTTGAGAGGCAGCATATTGAGCAATAGCAGCAGCAATGACTTGCTGTAGTTCGGCCTGAGTCGTAGGCATCTGTTGTTGTTGACGTCTTGGCGGCATCTTCTAAAGATGTGTTTACCTTGGTCAGGCCATAATAACGCGTACGTATATAGTAATAGTAGTAGCACATAACATCTCATGTTATCAATACTTTACAAATACTAATCACACAACATCCCATGTCACAAATATTATACACACAACATCCCATGTCATAAAAATATACACACAACATCCCATGTCATAAAAATGTAAATAAGCAATCAAGCGAATCAAATATGATGAGAATACTGCGATTGCCATATATATATCCACAACGTAAGTGTATCAGTACATCGCTGTGTCATACAATCATCAATCAACTAGGGGCTACATCACCCCTGTCCAAAAGCTATATCAAATCAGTGTCAAATACATCAAATACATCAAGTATGTGTCAAAAGTCAGTATCATCATGTAGTCTCCAAAATGCTATGCAACCAAAAGCAATCGCGGTCCTCTCACCAACGTCTACACAAGCAGTACTGATGAGCTCTATACAGACGGCAGTGGAGGAGGGGGAAAGTAAGTGTAAAGCAAGCGACGTAAATGGAGCCAGTCCTCCTCCATAGCTTGCTGAGTACGGATGACAAAAGCAACCTGCTGCTCTAGTGTAAAGAGACGAGCAGCATAATCTGGGGGTAATGATCGACATGGCTGAAGAGGAGAGTGTATCTGACCATGGCATGAACATGGTGGCAGCTGAGCTCTCTCGAGCTCCTGGAGAAGCTGCGTGTGTGACTCGTGCTGATGAACGAAGGACATCAAAACGTCCTCTATGGTGTGTCCCACATGAAATGAATGGTAAGGATCAGTAGGTGGCATGACTGGTGGTGTCGACCAAAGCAAAGGCTCACTGGTGGGGTCAAACGGTGCCACATGAGACGGTGAAGTAGAGTGTGGAACAGATGACATCTGGGGCATGAAGGGAATAGACATCGGTACGTGCCCAAAAGGATGGGCTGAAGAGCCCTCTCCAGGCCTCGCTGGAGGTACGAACTGAGGAACCTGAAAAGTGAAATCAACAGGTCGTGTAATAGGGATCTGAGGGGGCAAAGGTGGAACGTCCTCATCAGCAGGTATCCAACCGTGCTGTGCATGCTCATCCGATGGATCCATGTGGTCTGCAAACAGTGCGTGCTCAGGCTCAAGTGGAACGTGATCAAATGGGGGAGCAACAATAGGATCAACTGGTGCAATGTGCTCAACAGGTATATCAGCAACAAAAGGTGGAGGAACAATAGGATCGACAGCAATAACATGATCATCCTCCAGATGATCATCAACGGGCGGGTCAGCTAGAACGGGCTCAACTGGGATGCCAGCATGTACGGGGTCATGCTCGGGCATAGGATCTAGAGCAGCTGCCTGCTCAGGAGCCAAGGCAGGCTCAGGGTCATCAAAAGCCATCTCGAAATCAAAATCGGGATCAATAGGATCAACTGGATCAGCGGGATCCTCCATGGGCTGGTCCATCGGGATAAACTCAATATCATGATCCGGGTCGAATCGAGGAGGAAAAATGGGATCAGAATCCTCTATGTCGTCATGCTCAAATGCAAAGCTCGGAATAGGTGCAGCAGAGGATGCCTGGTCAGGATCCGAATCGTGTGCAAAGTGCTGTGTGCTCACCTCGTGAGAAGGTGCGGAAGCCACAGACTCAAAGGAGTCTGGGATCGGTGAATGTGCGGGTGAGTCCTCGGCAGGGGCATCAGCGATCATCAGAAGATCGCCAGCAGGAAGTAGGGCTGCGTCCGGGATCTCATCCTCTATAGGCTCATCCTCAAACAGATCGATACCGCCGTCAGCCTCGGCGTCAAGTAGTAAGTCATATGCGGGATAAACAGCTAAAGGTATAGGAGCCGGAATCGCAACTAGAGGTAGGTACTCAGCAGGGGGGCCATCCGCAGGCTCATCAGCACCCTCGGGTAGTGCGAAGGGCTGGAAATCGTCGTCGTCCGTGCTGGTGGAATCAGATGTATGCACCTCATGCTCCGAAGATGGGAGGTCATCAGATAAGATAGGTAGGGGTCCGGTGGTGTCCGAGTCACCTGTGCCTGGTGAGTCCATGTGTCTGTAACACAAACACAAGTATGAACAAATAATCAGTCATACAATCGAATAATCACATAAGCTACCAAGTAAGATATCACATAATTCTCCTAATCCCACTAGCCTCCCAGCCTCCCAGACTGCTTTTCCTAGTCCCACTAGCCAATTCTCCCAGCCTCCCAGACTGCTCTTCCTAGTCCCACTAGCCTCCCAGTCTCTCAGACTGACTCCCTAGTCCCACTAGTCAATTCTCCCAGCCTCCCAGACTGACTCCCTAGTCCCACTAGTCAATTCTCCCAGCCTCCCAGACTGACTCCCTAGTCCCATTAGACAACTACCTCGATCCATTGGATCAAGCCTCGACCTCCCAGACCGAGCCTCAGCCTCCCAGACTGAGCCTAAAAATAATAAATAAAATGCGCTCAACATTTGTTTATAAAAAGGTTTTGGATCTGGGCTTAGGTGGTATGCAGTAAAAATGTTTTCGTGAGAGCCCTAGTGATCATAGTCTAGACTCGAGAAGGAATCCTAGTTCGCTATGATCAGAGCTCTGATACCAAGCTGTCACACCCTGGCTTTGCGGAAGCGTGGTTAATTTGGTGTGACTTCTTAATACCATAGCTTAATCATAACAAAGCTATATGAATTAAAAACATGCAAGAATCATCCATTAAGTTTTAAAACCAAACATAGTATCATTGTTTTAACGGGAAACACGCCCTAACAACCATAACCTTGTTCAACAATACCAACAAAACATAAACACAGTTTACGGACTGTGACTTGTCCAGGAAAGAGTCACATTCCCTAAACCCCGGATGACCTTGGAAACTAGTGCAGCGGGAAAACGTGCCATACCGTGCCAGATCTTTAATTCCCTGAAATACATGTAAGTTGAAAAATCAACAATAATGTTGAGCGAGTTCATGTGTAAGTGAGTAAATAAACCTTTGTAGTTATCAAAATCCTGGTATGTAGCAAATAAGGAAAAAGAGATCACCAATGGTTTGCAAGGCCATTGATATGTGTGAAATGCAAGTAGGAAGGCTCAAACCTAGCAGATTTATGCGTCGGGTATAATGCGTAAGTTACGTTTTAGTAATCGTGTGGTAATAATAATTACCGTTGTAACTTATATGTTTATCGTGAAAGCGTTTGTATTATTTTGGATTCGTCAACGTTTGTAAATATTATTTTTACTATAAAAATAATATTTGTGTATTTTCACAAAATAATCATAAACAGTGTTGTGAAAAATATATTTACCAAATATATATTTGTCACGTTTAGTTTTGTGAAAATCCCACCTCCGAATATTTGTAAATAAAGTCGTGGCGAAATATATTTTGAAACATATCAAAAATAATTCTAACACTTGTAAATAATTCTAAGTGTTATATTTTTAGAAAAAATTTCGCCAGAGTTTCCCCTGTAACTGGAGGTGGCCACGCTTTCAAGCGTATCATTTTCTTTTACAAAATCATTTCAACACTTCTTTAAATCAACCAATCAATTTCCGACACATCAAACTACTCGACAAGTATGTAAATCATATAATCGCATGAACTTGTAGTTTTTTCGAAAACTATAGTGTAGATCCCGTTATATTTTGTGGATCTATGTGTAAAGTAACTAAATATTGTAAAAACCTCGTTTTTAGAATAAATCTATCTTTACATCTTCCCGTCATCTTTTACAAAAATTGTTATTTTGCCGGATCTTTCATTTCACAAGTGTTTATACACTTGTGGTTTGTAAAAATCATATTTGTTAGTGTGTTATCCGATTTTTAGGAAACATGATTTTTCTCGACACTTGGTCCTTTGAAAATACCACTTGCAGATACGTAGATCCGCTAGTTTTAAACACTATTTTGCAAGTAGAAATACTTTTACACAAGTTCATGTTTCTCGTGTGGTAGAGTTTCTGTAGGATCGTTTGCTGACCCAACCGAGTCGTTCAGAGATTTGCTCTTGCGTTTCAGATGCGGAATTATAAGAAAAGCAAGTAGAAATAGCACAATCTTCCTTCTAACTCTCTTTTGTATTGAATATAAACGTTTTACAGCTCAAACATCACACCGGCAGAGCTTCAGCGTGGAAATCAAGATCTCTCACAACTGAATCGCTCATGGACTATATATAGGAGTTCTGGACCGCTCATGTGGTCATGTGACACATGAGCGGTTCAACATTGTCCTTATAAGCGACCCAAGACTGCCACAAAAGCGGTCCATGCTCTCTATAACCATATAAGCGATCCAACACCCTAACACCTATACAGACTTCCGTTTTCTCGTATTTCGAGCCCTATGCTATACAATATGATGTAAAACTTGATCCTAGACACCTAGACGGAATCAACAGATGCAGTGCACTAACAGACTCCCCCTCAGATGTTGATGGAGTCGTCATCACACTCTGAATTTAACGCTGTATCTTCACCTCGTCAGGCTAGATCAGTCTCTGGGCTTTCTCATTCTCTCTATTTTCAGACTCCCCCTCTCGATTTACTGGTATTCTTCTGTTCTTCAGTAACATCTTCAGGATCGTTGTCTGATCTACACAAGCCTTCGGAATCAAATAACCTAGCTCTAAAAACGCTTTAATTCTCTTGATCAGATCTCTTGATTCCTGCACAATCTTAACCCAGAAATAAATTTCCTAGATTCATCACATATCAACAACCTGTGCATCAACCCATGACTCTCTCTTACCAAACTATGATGAACCACTTGAAGAAGGTTAGATTTAATGAAAACAGTTAGATTTACACAAACACTCCCCCTCAAATACTGCTCATCATGTTTAGCACACGGAATTTTGAAAATCAGTTTTCCAATATCAGTTGTCGAAAAACTTTTTGACTTTTTCAAAATTATGCTAAAACACACACAAAATCTTTTTGGATTTTTCGAAGAGAGAAAATAAAATGCAGAAATAAACTATTTACAAACAATATTTTTGTGAGTTCGTGCAAGAGGATCATATCAGTTTATGAGACAAATCAACACCACCGTTAAGCTAGATTTCATTTTAAGCTTTAAACAATTTACTTAGATTGTCAGTATGTTTGTCCTCTTAAATTCTCAACACAAATTTCAATCGATTCGAGATACGATATTAATGTTTTAGAGACTTAAACTTAATTGTGTATCACTCCACTTGAATATACTCCCGTATCCAGATCCCAAATATTCAGTCTTACAGGTGAGTATACCACAGATGATATCTGTAAAGGGTAGATGCGAAACCGTGAGAGCTCAGGTCAGAACTTCCGTTCAGCAGAGAGATGACGGCTCGACTTTTGGTGGGTCCCCTTTAGAGGATCTTTTTGCATTTCAACAGCAGCGACTATCAATTTTATTGTTTCATCAGCATGCTGAGGGCGAAGCTTATGTTTCAAAGATTTAGCAGAAAGTATTATCCGGGGACTAGGTCAGTACTTCCATACAGCAGAAGTCCCGGGATAATACCCCAGATATCACTGAGTATAAAGACCTAGTATCTCAGAATACGGGACCTTTCAAACAAGATTCCGGGGGTTACCCATATATCCAAGAATAGTTACCCACGAATTAAGCAAGTTTGATTTAGGTTTATATCTCGTTTCAATTTACTAAATGTGCGAAAATCTACTTTCACATCCGCAGTAAGATTATTTAACACTTTTTAACTTTACATTTCTTTAGCGTGCCGTGATAGTCCACTGATGTACTATCATTTCCTCTTTTTCGCGACAAAAACTCATTTTTGAATTTTATCATGTTTTTGGCTTTTTCAAATTTTCAAATGTTTTTGGATTTTCTGAAATTTCCCTACTCCCCCTAAAATGCAAACACATTTTAAAGAAAATTTGAAAACTTCTAGACTTTTGACTTACTAGAAACATAAAATGCAAAAACAAACTGTACAGAACCTTGACAACTGACACTGAATCACATCAAATCGCCATTCATTAGGCATAAACAATCTGAACTCCCCCTATCACAAATCATTTTCTCATTTAGATTTCAAAACACTTAAGTTTGTTTTAATCAAAATGATTTTTCCGGAAAATGAATTTGTGTTGATAACAACCACTTGTAGGTTTATCAATCTTAAAAACGGGGATGTGGTTCATCATCTTGTATATCTTTTGTCATGAAAAGTAAATCAAGTACAAATTAATGTCCCTGATTTACCATTTGCCTCTAAGAACCTTCTGTACCACTTGTAAATGTAAACACTTCAAAGTATCCAAGCATCTCAAAATTTAACCACAATTACCAATTGTGGGATCAAGATTACCACTTGTAGATACAATGGTTACCGCTTGTAGGAATGTGACCTCTACATTACCATTTTCAACCAAAATGCCGATTCCTGCTTCACAATTACCCATCTGGAAGCTCCGGCGTAGTCCTTCAACCTGTAAACAAAAACATTTAAACATTGAACACAAACATTCAAACTTCTCAAATACTAGAAGGATGCCGATTCATGATCCACGATATAAACTTGGGATCTCCGGCGTAGTCCTTCGACTATTCTGGGAAGCAAACTTCTCTCCAAGTCTTCTCAGACTTGAGGACTTTCAACTCTTCAGCTGTAGGGTTTATGTCGCCTTTTTAGTTGCATAAAAATCTTTCACCCCTTTAGCTTTTCCACTCAACATTTTCTCAAATATCTTCTTAACATTCCCGTTGAATGTTTTCTCAACATCAAATTCCTTTTCATCATCATAAAATTGATTTGAAATTTCAATTTTTCCAATTTCCTTCATAACCTCCTCAAACTTCAATGATGGAAGAACATCATCATTTTCTGAACTTTTCTCCATAATTTGTGGCTCTTCTGGCTTTGTGGAACCAGATTCATCGCCGTCTTTCACTTCACCTTTCTTCGCAACCCACACTTGGTTGTCATTTCCTTGTCTTTTGTAAAATGTTGTTTTTTTCTTTGAACATTCTCCAACTTCATTTTTCGAATTCTTAAAAATTTTGGATTTCTCGGCTTTTTCTTCAACTTTGTCTTTCATCTTCTGAGAAGCTCCCTGTTTAGCTTTGATATCTTTCAAACAATCCGATGCAATGTGACCATCTTCATTGCATTTCAAACAGGTTTGAGCATTTCTCGGATGAAATACTCCAGTTCCATTCTTTCTCTTTTCAACAAGAAACTCTTTGTTAGTTTGTCTCCAAAATGGTTTCTGCTGTTCATCTTCCGAGCTTCCACCTGTCACAAATTCAGATTTCTTTTTAGAATTTTTCATATTTTTATCATCTTCTGGTGGAATAAAGCCTAAACCTTTCTTTTTGTAGCTACGATTTTGGTTGGTTTTCTTAGGAAATCCATAACCAGAATTGTAACCCTTTCTTGTTTAAACGTTGTTGAACTCTAGAGGTATATTTTTTAGGTTGTTCAAAATTTTTAAAAACTTTTAACTCAGGAATATTAACCTCTATTAGTTTAAAAGTTTTGTTTATTAGATCCGTTTTAACACTAAAAATTGGAAACTCTTTGTTATAATATAATTTGTCAGAACCATTCAAAGTATAAACAACTTCGAATGCTTCATCATTCAAATCAGCTTTTGATAACAAAAACTCTTTACTATAAGACTGTTTAACCGACGAATTTTGATTGTTGACTGACGACTTTGACCCTCCAGACTCAGATTTTGACTCTGTCTCCTCATCAGTATCCAACACCTGATCGACCACCTTTTTGATTAGAACAGACTCATGATCAGTATCGGACGAGGTAAACGTCACATCAATATTTTCTGGTAAAACGTCAGTTGTGTCGGTTTTAAGCTGTATATTGACTGCTTTTGCAAGTTGTTCCTCATTTGGTTTCCTAGGTGAATACCCATCCCAAATTGGAGGCGGACACTTGTTATAGCTAACGGTCGGTTTCTTACCACAGTCTTTCTTCTTCGTTAGCTTCTCGTCTTGAAAAACTTCCAAACCTGCAACAGTTGGATAAACTCGATCAATAACATAATCAGAGGTAGAATAGCTCAACAATAACCTCCTAATCCTCTCATTTTCAATCTTTTCCTTCTCCAACTCTTGCTTCCATTTGGCACTTTCTTCAATGTAGAAATTTATAGCTTTTTGCTTCGACATTAAAGTTGCATTCATCATTGTCATCGCCTGTTCTCTTTCTGTGTTTGTCTTTTGGAGACCAGTAACTGTTTTGTTCAACACGTCGTACGATTCCTTCACATAATTGGGATTGAACAATAACTGCTCTTTCTTTTTCTCGTACTCAGCTATGATTTCATCTTTTGCTGTACACTCTTTGCAAGCTTCTAGACACTTCTCACATGGCTTGATGACTTCAACTATTTTTTCAACTTCGACTGTTTTCACAACTTCTACCACTCTCTCGACTTTGATCACCTTTTCCACTTCGATCACCTTTTCTTCTTTCACAGTTTCAGTAATCTTCTCAGCAACACTTTCAACATTCTGAAATTCACCTTTAGATTCAGATTGTTTATCATTTTCAGCTCGTTCCTCCACTAGTTTCTCCACTTTTTCTGCAAAATAGAAATGAAAACTATTAGGAGACAATTGAGATTTTGCAATATTTATATGTTTCTCTTCCTCATCATCACTGCTGCTTAGATCAGGTGATCGATCAAAATGTACAGACTTATCAGAATCACCATCTGATACATCAGAATCCGATGGTGTTTTGTCAAATACAACATCCTGTTCTTGCATAGTTTCATCTTGTACAATTTCATCTGAACTATCTGAAACATCTCCAGAGTGTTCTGAGATTCCATCAGTACTATCTGAACTATTATCCGATGACACAGATTTTTCATCTCCACTTGATACATTCTCTCCAATAGATCTCATCCAAGTAGCAAACAAATTTGGCTCTCGGACGATCTTTGCAATGAAAGCTTTAAAACCTCCCTTTTCATCTACGAACATATCCCAACTGAAACCTTCTGGTAGTTTCTCATCATCTTGATCAATAACTCGTTCTGCTGGAGCTTCAGATGATATGTAATCACTCCAGCTGAAATCCACCACACATGCTCTTTTGGAATCTTCAATTTTTCTTCCGTGAGCTGTCTGAGGTTCCTGGGATTGACCAACTTGCTGATAGATAGCTTTGCGGTAGTAGTCATCTTTCCCGAATGGATTCTGTGCTCCGCTAGCTTCTCTTCCTTTGCATTCCCGTTTGAAATGGCCCTTCTCCCTGCATCGAAAACAAGTAACTCTAGATTTATCAAAACCTAAAGTAGAAACATGTGCATCAAGAAAGTCATTTCTCCCGGTAATGGTTTTGAATTTCTCAGCCCGACGAAGAACACTAGCTAGACACCATTTTATATCCATAAGTTCCATTTCCTCAGCGTTTATTTGATCGTAATCCTCTTTGGTGAGCATAGGATTTCCGATCCGACCAGCAACAAGACCTTCATAGGATAACAGAACTGAACCCAGAAGTGCCATGTGGTCTTTAGCAGTGTCTTCAGAAAAGCTTTGACCTTCTGGAAGATTGAGAGCTATGTTGCACTGAATTATGTATCCATTTCCAGTTTTTGTACTCTGAGACTGAAAGCTTGTGTTAGTCTCTTTCGGATTCACACTCAGAAACGATGAAAACCCGCTGCTGCTCTTGTTTGAAACCTGATCAGCTTTCTCAGATGAATCACCAGCACTGAAAGCGGTTTGAATTTTCGGACTTCTTTCAGCTTCAGAAACTGGAATACTACCTTTATAGTACATTTTAACATCTTGTTGACCACTAGGATTATTCATCCTCGCGATCTTTTGCTGTTCAAGATCCTGACTCTCAATTTTCTCAATAAACTGACCAATTGTAAGTTTCTCATAAACGCCCGTGTTTTTTAGTATCATCAAATACGTTCCCCACTCTTTCTGAGGTAACGCGTCAGCCAATTTATCAACCCATTCCTCACGACCTTTTTCAACTCCCAACATTGATAACGAACGCACTAAGTGGCAGTATCTCTCAATTAGCTTTTTAGTATCCTCTCCCGGCAAACTGCTAAACAAATCAAATTCCTTTTTAAGCAATGCCTTCTTGCTTTTGATCATACTTTCACTACCCTCGAATTTCACTTTAAGAGCATCCCAAATTGACTTTGCAGTTTTGTCGTGTTGTAGCAAAATGAATATATCTTCTTTAATCGCCTGCTGTAACAAACTGATCATCATTTTCTCTGCTCTGTACATTGCACGTTCTTGTTCTGAGAATTCAGATATCTGTTTAGTGACTTGCAATTCTGTTCGAGGCAATGTGTACTTTTCCAATATGCACTCCCACGATCTGAGATGATTTGCCTGAACCCATTTTTCAAAGCGATCTTTCCACCCGTAATATTCTTCAATACTCATCAGTTTCGGGGGTTTCTGGGTGGTTCCCGTTTCGTTTTCAAGATTCATGGCTTGAGCAATCGCGGCTGGAGTAGTTGATGTAGCAAAAGCGTTGAAGAATTCAGAACTCATGTTGACTAGATTCGGATTTCAAGATAACAGACAAATAAGCGATTTAACAATGATCAGATAAGCGATCCAGAAACAATGCCACTCGAGCGATCCAGAACACAATCTATGAGCGGTCCAAAGACAGACTTTTGAGCGATTCCAAAAATTGATTTCGAGCGGTTCAAGACTTAGATTTTCAAGCGGTTCAAGATATGTCTGAATAAGCGGTTCAGACAATGAATTTTGAGCGGTTCACAAAAATTCACACAAGCGGTTCAAATTAATTCTTTCGAGCGGTTCATGAAATTCATTTCGAGTGATTCAACACAATCTTGTCCAAATGAGCGATTCAAACACCAAATTTTGAGCGAGTCAAGGTGTCGTCATAAACGCGGTCCACTTTTCGAACAAGTTTTGAATAGTTTTTAAGCTAAAATTCGTTCTAAAACTCCCAAGGGTTTGTCTCGGTACTATGATGAACAGTCTGTGAGAGTTTGAACGATTTTTGACCGTGAAATCTTCTTGAAATGAGAAAAGAAGGTGTAGAAGTAAGAAACAACACTGAAAACCGGCTATATTCTGTAGAAAACCTCCTCCGTGGCTCTGATACCACTTGTAGGATCGTTTGCTGACCCAACCGAGTCGTTCAGAGATTTGCTCTTGCGTTTCAGATGCTGAATTATAAGAAAAGCAAGTAGAAATAGCACAATCTTCCTTCTAACTCTCTTTTGTATTGAATATAAACGTTTTACAGCTCAAACATCACACCGGCAGAGCTTCGGCGTGGAAATCAAGACCTCTCACAACTGAATCGCTCATGGACTATATATAGGAGTTCTGGACCGCTCATGTGGTCATGTGACACATGAGCGGTTCAGCATTGTCCTTATAAGCGACCCAAGACTGCCACAAAAGCGGTCCATGCTCTCTATAACCATATAAGCGATCCAACACCCTAACACCTATACAGACTTCCGTTTTCTCGTATTTCGAGCCCTATGCTATACAATATGATGTAAAACTTGATCCTAGACACCTAGACGGAATCAACAGATGCAGTGCACTAACAGTTTCACCTTTTAACCCTTGTACCGATAGAAACAAGCTTATGTCAAGATCTATGATCTTAACAAAGTCGGGTTAAACGATGATCCGAGCTACCACAACGTAGATCGGGCCTAAATAATCATCACTTCCAAGTACTACAACTTTTACACAAGTATTAAGCTTTTAACCAACTATATTCATGTTTTAGTAGACTTTAAAGATTCAAAATGCAAGTTTCCGAGTTTTAACCGTTACAAATCTTATTAACCACCTTAGAATGATCCGAGTATGAGTTTTAAGTGTTATACCTCTAGCTCGGGGCTAGGGAAGAATCTATGCGAAAATGTGGTGGATAAAAGCAAGATAACGAGGTCCTTCCACTTCCGTTTGCTCCAAGGCTCCTAATGCGTGACCCGAAAGACTTGTATGTGCTTGGAATGTGGAGAGTGGAAGTCGAAAATGGATGGATGGCAAGAGGGGTGTTCGGCCGTGAGCTAGAGAGGGCAAGGGAGAGAGAGTTTTGGTGAAATGTGAAGTGTGGATCTCTTGTGTTTAAGCTAGGTACTTATAGACAAAATTGAGGTGATTAACCCTTGGATCATATGTTCTCTAGATTTTAAGCACAACCAATATAATAATCAAGTCTTGTACTCTTGTGTTCCCCTCTAGTTGGGCCGATTACATGAGGGGGGGGGGGGTCTAGTTCGATTTCAATCACATGGTTAGAGTTTAGTTATGTTAAACCAAGTTAGGTTTAGGGGTTAACTCGGTTAGTGGTGTGATGTGTTATAATGCGGGTGTTAGGGTATTCAGGGACCCTAACTGGCTTAGAAAAAGACCAATAATATCATTGTCAATATTTTTATGTTCCGGGTATAGTATAGTCCGGTTGTTCGGTTGGATAGTAATCCGTTAAAGTGCTTAAGTAAGCTTTTAAGTGTCGTAAATAATACTTTTAGTGACACAACTTATTCTACAAAGTGTCAGGAATATTTTCCTTATGTTTTGGCACTTTATTAGTTAGCCAGAAGCTAGTATGTTAATAAAAGTGTTGTGGCTTGTGCTTAGAGTACGTTTTAGGCACATCCAGTCATTATATCTTATTCCTAGAGACGCAGTTTTACAACCCTTGTATCCCTACACTCACTATGGGTGTAGTAAAATATTTCTGGCTCATACAGGCCCTTAGAGGCAGTGTCTGCCTGATGCTGGCTTTATCAGCATGTTCAATAGGTTATCCGTTCTAATGCTACTGTGCTTTAGTGCATCATGTTTGTCACTAAGGTTCAACGTGTAAATAATGTAGTGACGGAAATCAAAGTATGATGCAGGAATATACAAGTACTAGAAATGAAGTAGCAGTTCGTCAGCAATTTCAGTTAAGCAAAGCACAGTGATTAAGCAGCAATTAATTATTAATTAAATCGTACGGTTACCTGGTTTAGTGAGGGTTGTCACAAAAAATATGTCAGAAAAGATATAAAGTTGCTCAAAAGAGCTCAAAATCTTACAATTTGTTGAATCTTTTTATTTAAGACGAATTATTATGTAAGTAATTCAAAAATGTACAAGAGTTGACCGGTCAACCTAACACCAGCATGACCCATTTGCCCATTTTAGTTCATGACCAACACAAAGCACCAAGTTTTATATCATATCAAAACACAAAATATAGTCAAGTTTATATTCTCTCAGTAGCATAGCATGTTAAAAATTAATATTCAAGGTTTAGAAATTACCAAAAAAGAGCGAAAAACCGACTGAATTCGAATCGCAGCCCATTCTTGCCTAACAAACAAGAAATCTTTAGGCGGAGCTCTAACCACAGTAGCCACAGCCGCCGAAAACGAAACCTCATCCGAACGTGACGCATCCGAAGTCGACAACCGTCCCACGCCTTTCATCGCCTTAGAAGATGAACTCGTCGAAGAAGACGAACACCCGGCTGACGGGCTCCTCCACAGCTTCCATGTTCTGCTCTTGTTACCCCAGGCTAAAATCGTAAGATCGACGCCCAACCTCTTTCCAGTACGTACTTTGACACTAATGCTCCGTTAGTTCTCGCAAAGTCAACCATCATAAAATGCATTTCAGAAATCAAGTATTAGAAAAAAACATAAACGCGTGAATTTATATAATTTAGGTCAAATCATTAAACTTTTATAAACACATATGACAACTTGATAACGACAATAGCAAAAAGAAAACACTAAAATAAAAATAAAACTTACATTGGGAGTGTCTTTAATTTGAACACCCACAAAGTGCAACTTCAAACGGTAGATCCGGCCACCAAACGGTAGATCTGTGTCATCGCCACCATCTTCCACCCACAACCACCAGGTAAGGTAATCTGAAATATTACATAGATCCGATTCAAATAACATGATAACATGACATGATACAACAAGTCTAACAATCATTAAAACATATACTAAAAAAATTTACTAAAACAAACAATTTACTAAAAAAATCAATTTACTAACATGACATGATAACATGACACAGATCCGATTTTTTTACAAAAAAATTACTAAAACAAACAATTTACTAACATGACATGATAACATGACACAGATCCGATTTTTTTACATATATACATTTTTTGGATTAAAACAAACAATTTACTAAAAAAATCACTTAAAACTTATAAAAACCAGTTTTATTTAAACTGTAAAAAAACCAGTTCTTTTTAAATATGATATTTAACCAAATACAATTATAATATCATCTCTAAATCTTTGCATAAAATGAGAATTTACTGTAACAAATATGAAAATGTTGGTAAATATGATATTGTTATTATTATGATGCAAGTGATATATGAATTTATTCCGCTAAACAAACCGCAACTTAACACATACACTATGCGAAGTGCACTCGAAAGGGAGCTTCTTGTGAACGATAATAGGATGGTGAAGTTACTCGTTTGTTTACCTTTCGCCTCTTGAACTTTCTTTCTCTGCCGTCTAAATACATGAAAGACGACATTTGCCCATCAACACCATCCTCCAGAGGTAAAGATTTGATATCATCCTCAAAACCATAAGCTAAACCATGCAGCCTGAATACAAAATCACTTTTAAAAAAAAAAATTCACATAGAAGACTGCATTTACAAAAGGAAAATAGAGGCTGACCCGTTACTTGATTCGCACACGTGTTTCAACCGCTTTTTATCCATTCTTGTAAGAGGCGCTCTGGTGAAGAGCGCCTCTTCTCTCCTTGCTCGTTCTTCCACACAAACTGGTATGTTTTATATAGAAATCTGTACATGGACACAAATCAGACAAAAAAAACTTCTAATCTCAACAGAGTAACATAATCAGCATAATCATTTGATGAAGTCTATAAAAGTAAACATGCAAAAGATTTCAAGAATTTCATAATCTCAACAGAGTAACATAAACTTGAAACTGGATGGATTTGTGTGTTTACCTTCATCTGAAACATGATTCCAGAGAGATTCATGGACAGACAGTCACCTGATTCCGGCCATTCTCCAGCAAATCTGTGGATCCCTTGTTCAAATCTGTGGATCCCTTGGTGCCTTCGACATCTGAAAAGCATATAGAAACTACCGTCAAACATCATAACTTGCCAGATATATTCATTAAACGGTTTCAGTTCTTACCAAGTTGCCAGATAAAGCTTGTGATAGATCTCATGAAACCCTAGATCTGCTCATCAAACGGATCTGGTGATAGATTCAAACGGATCTGGTGATAGATCTCATGAAACCCTAGATCGCCGAGAGAGAGAGAGAGAAGAGAGAGAGAAGATCTGATGTTATTTTGTGAGATGTGTGAGGAATGAGAGAGAAAGCAATTGGTGATCCGTGTGAAGTCAAATGGACAGTCCAGACGATGATCCGTGTGAAAAAGTTAAAAAAATGGACGGTTGAAGATGATCCGTGTAAAGGGTAAATGGTTTGTGTTTTCTTGTGCCTTAAGACTTGTACACTGTGCATTAAGTGTTTTTTCAACACCTTGTTGAATTACCATCTTGTCCTTCATATATGCTTATTAAAGTAGTATAGATGACTCTATTTTTTTTGGTTTTTGTTTTTTTATGATGAAATATAGCGATTTTTTTATATATTAGAAAAAAATTTGAGTGTTTTTTTTATTTTTTAGGTATTTTTTGGTTGTGTTCACACTGGTTCTCGCGATTCTCGCGGTTCTCGCAATAAATGGTGGTTCCTAACGGATCCTTCTTATACATATATATATAGGGGACCGCTAAAATGAGAACCACCTCGAGTTGTAAGAACCGTGAGAACTACACCATACGGGGCGAGGTGGACCAAAATTTTTTTTCATAAACGTAGTTGCGTGTATTATAAACACATTTGTAAAAAAATTCAAAAAAAATGTCGTGTGTGGAGTTTTGAGCACCACAAGTTTGTGTTTACGGGTACCGTAAATCTAATCGGAAAATTTACGGCTACCGTAAACACAAACTTATGGTGCTCAAAACTACACACACGACAATTTTTTTTTTGAATTTTTTTTACAAATGTGTTTATAATACACGCATCTACGTTTATGAAAAAAAAAGTTTGGTCCACCTCGCCCCGGATCAAAAAGTTCTCACGGTTCTTACAACACGAGGTGGTTTTTATTTTAGCGCAATTATATATATATATATATATCGTTACGCTTCGCTTTTTAGTCCTTTCCTTTGTTAGAAAATCTGTTTGTATTTCTATTTTTGGAAACTTGTAATTGTTTCATATTCGTATTTCCTTTCCAAAACATGTAATCCGAGGCTTTGATCATAATAAAACTCGATTATTTCATACATTATCTAATACATACTTGTGGCATACGTGCAACTTGAATACATACTCATATATGCAAACTCATACATGGAATACTTGCAAATCCAATTTATACATGCATTTTATTTATACTAATACATATACGTTACACTTGTATGTTTCAAATACTTGAAACCGGCTAAAATACGCGGAAACTGTCAAACGTAAGCCTTCGAGTGACTCGACAAGCTTCTTCGTGCGAATGGGCTAACCCATTCGTGCGACTGGCCCCTTTATCCCAAGATCATTCGCACCAAAATCATAATTTTAACAGATTAATGGTTAAAGTGTCACAAACAGGCCCCTTTGCACGAACAGTTCATTCGGACGACTG
Organism: Helianthus annuus; assembly: GCF_002127325.2. Taxonomy (NCBI): domain Eukaryota; kingdom Viridiplantae; phylum Streptophyta; class Magnoliopsida; order Asterales; family Asteraceae; genus Helianthus; species Helianthus annuus. The sequence continues at coordinate 113,091,007 of NC_035437.2, read as the reverse complement.
GGAACCTCCCACCCGCATGAACTGACTATGTTCGCACAGACACATGTTCGCACGAATGGAACATCCATTCGCATGAACAGTGTTGTGATGTTTCGGTTATCTGTTTATCTTAGTTCTGAGTTCTACATTGCTGATTCTAATGGGCAAACCAAGACCCATGAAATCACGGTAACTTAGTGTCACAACTAGTGCTTAGACGAATATTTTTCGTGTTTTTATATTCATACCTTCATACTTCAATCCAAATCCGAATCCTCCGTTCAACTCCAAAAGACACACCTTTGTTTACCCCATATATGCTAAACTCAGTGTTCCAACGCTCTCAACATTCGACTTGCGGAATTAACAAAGGAAGCTTAGCAAAACCGTGAGGATACTCAACCTCGTTTTTACCTTTAAATACTCTGGGTGCAACACATTCATGCTATTAAACTTACACATTCACACATACTTTTATGCTTAAACATAAACTAACAATAATTCATACATGCTTAATACGTTATTCTTTGATTCATGCTTACTGGAACATTCTTATGTGGTATACTTGTCATTAACTTGGTACAAGCCCCCCTTAACATGTATAGCGCTATAGGAGTAACGCATCGCCCGTATTCTTGAGGTCATGTTATGTTAAAACAGAACGGTCCTATCGTTGCTACGATAGGATTACGCTAGCGGTAATCTCTGGGTTGACATTTATAGTTGCATGCAATTAGTATGTTAATATTAGATAACAGATTTTACCATGTTGATTGTTTAAACATTTTATACTTATTCTATTATTCAAACTTGTATACTCACCGATACTTTTTGTATTTAACTATACTTTTAAATGTGTTGTAGGATTATGGCGATGGCGATGATGAAATCTACTAGAGTTGACTAGATAGACACATTACAAATCTAGTTTGATGTTGTACTTGTTTTGAGAATTATGTTGTATTTGTTTTATGAACTTGTTGTACTTTCTGATTCAAATGTTGTACTTGACTTTATCAATGAAATGAAATTTTGTTCATTTAAATATTGTCGTAAATAGTGTTATGAAGTTTCAAGCTATCTCGTTTTCGTCTCACTCTGAGGTCCGCCATCGGTTGGGGTGTGACAGATTGGTATGAGAGCCATAACTATAAGGAATTAGGTAAAATTGCCATGATTTGACCTAGTCTATAGTTTAGGTGACCAAAACTTGACCATTCTTGATTCTTGCTTAAAATGTTATAATCTTCCTACCTTGCTTCTATCTATTCACTTTGTCTAAATTATACGTACGTCTTTCCAAAGACATTACACAAATACACACTTGAAGACTTGAAGACATTTGTATCATACAAACGAGACGATTTCACCAAAATAGACGTGAAACCCACACTTTGGTGAAAGACTCTCAATCCGCGCTATTTGATTTTGCACAAAATTATGCCATCAAGTTAGGAGTGAAATCCACATCTTATGGAACAATTTCCAATTCAAACTCTAGTGGACCCTTACCAACTAGTTGGAATTTATTTTCTTGATCCGTTTGGTGAGTACCAATCACACTTAGGGTACGATGTTGCCAAGTTATGGGTGACACTCGCATCTTGACAACTCCCACTTCTCCATTTTCAATCCTGCCAAAGTTTCGAATTTTCAATCGACTAGGGACTTGTAGTATCTAGAAGGGTGAATACCGTTAACCGGTTCTCGGTGAGAGTATTCTACCTAATAGGCCAGAACACATTTCCCTATCTCGAAGGAACTTTTGATTCACTTTGGAATAGTCTTAGCTACATTCCGTGACATTCCAAGTTTCACGTTAAACTCTCTTTTATGCTATCTCAATTTTAGTGTGTTGTATACTTGATCCTTCTTTCATTTCAAAACTGATGCACAATTCGCACGTTTCCCGCAATCTAAAACAATAATGATACTCAAGAACAAACTAAATTTATACTCCTTTCATCCTTATACGTGATAATACTTTGTGAATACATGTTATACTTATGCAATTTATGTGAATCGTACGTTCAATGTGAAATACTTGATGCTCATTCGTGCAAACAAACGTGATTTTTATAAACATATTATGATCAAGTATCATCCTTTTCCTCAATTTCGATTCTTTAGATGTCTTCCAACCGCCTCTCAAAATCTCGCAAAGGCACCAAGTCAAGCTCAAAGTCAAGTGTGAAGCCCGACTTCGACCAAATGTCAAAGAAGGACATGATGAAATTCATGGCCAAGTAGATGGCCAAGGTGATTCCTGATATTGTTAGAAAAATTCAGCCAACACCTAACACCTAACACCCAACACCAAATCCCCTCACGCCTCGGTTGACTCAAAGGTCGATCTGCCTAAGTCGACTTTTGCCTTTAAGCAGTTCAATTCGTGTAGCACGATGCCTTTCACAGTCGAAGAGGGTGCAATCAAGATGCTTCAATGGTTTAACGCCATTGAAGTTACATTCCGTCAAAGCGGTTGCCCCAATCACCTTCGAACCACCAACGCTACTGGCGTCTTCCGATCGAGTGCTCTCGATTGGTGGACAGATGAACGCGACACGATGTTACTTATGCCCTAACTTGGACCGAGCTGAAAAAGCTCATAAAGGACGAGTTTTGTCCTCCACACAAGCTCCAACAACTTGAAAACGAGTTTTGGAACCTAAAGCAAGTCGGGAGCGACAATGTTGGCCTTACAGCTAGGTTCAAGCATTTGAGTGCACTGTGTCCTGGCCAAGTCGATTCCACCAACAAGGCCATCACTAAGTACATTTGTGAGTGTAGTATGTTTATCACTTTCGTCAATCATGTATCGTAGCTTAATCATGTAGGATCGTTTTCGGCCCTGTTTGAGTCGATTAGAAGACTTCCTATCCAAATCAAGAGGCGGAAACAAATGATTTGGTGCGATTTCAGCCGGATTCACTATTAATTTCTGTTGTATTGATCTTGATAACGTTTACAGACTCTGACAGCACTTCGGCAGCACTTCGTGGCTCACCGGAAGAAAACACCTACAACACACCCACTAGTTTCGCTTGAATGGCCACATATATATAGTTGTCATGGTTTCGCTTATACGGACATGTACGTATAAGCGGAACTATATCACTGACATACGAGCGGAACTATCTATATGACACATATGCGAAACTAAGACTATGACACATAAGCGAAACCTATTCTAACACACGTTTCTAGGATTTCGTGCCATATCTAACCTATACATCACTAGACTCGATATAAGACGTAGTCGACAGACGTAGTGCACCAACAAACTCCCCCTCGGATGTTGACGGAGTCTTCAGTGTCGAGTCTTCGATTATCATTCTACAGTCTTTATCAGTCTTCGATCTTCCTCTGAAGTATTTGTCATTGCAAGAATCCGCAAACTCTATCTTCATCATCAACAAACTCCTCTCTCTCAGATGTTATGTTGACATGGTGTCTTCAGACTCCCCCTCTCAATCTGCTGGGATCGTAGTCTGGAATTTACAGCTTCATGAATCATGCCAAGATCGATACCTGGCTCTGTTCCAGCACAGGATTGTCACCTTGCATACATTTACCTGCACAATCTCTACCCACACATAAGTTTCTTCAAATATTAAACCTTTTCAACAATTAGAAACTTTTACCAGAAACTATATTCATGATTTTATATACAAGATCTTTTACTGACTCTTTTCAAGCAACAATATCACATACTCTCTCCCAAACATGTTCTTTATGTTTAGCACTTAGAATTTCGAAAATCAGCTTCTCAACACCAGTTGTCGAAAATCTTTTTGAATTTTCTGAAAAGATTATGCTAAAACACACTAAAATCTTTTTGGATTTTCTGAAAGAAAGTAACTAACACCACTTGTAAAAAAACACGAGAAAATTTTTGCGAGTTTGTGAAAGAGGATCATATCAGTTTCTGAGACATATCACCAACACCGTTAAGCTAGATTTCATTTTAAGCTTTAAACAATTTACCTAGATTGTCAGTATGTTGGTCCACTTAAATTTTCACACAATGTTCAACTGTTTCGAGATACGCAATTAGTGTCTTAGATACTTAAACTTATCCGTGTGTCCCACTACTTGAATATACTCCCGTATCCAGATCCCAATATTCAGTCTTACAGGTGAGTATACCATAGATGATATCTGCAAAGGGGTTATGTGCGAGGGCCGTGAGAGCTCAGGTTGATACTTCTGTATACGCAGAGAGATGACAGCTTCGACTTTTGGTGTGTCCCCTTTAGAGGATCTTTTGATTACAACAACAGTGACTATCAATTTTATTGTTTCATCGGCTTGCTGAGGGCGATGCTATGTTTCAAGCATTTTGCAGAAAGCATTATCCAGGGACTAGGTCAGTACTTCCATACAGCAGAAGTCACGGGATAATACCCCAGATATCACTGAGCATAAAGACCTAGTATCTCAGAATACGGGACCTTTCAAACAAGATTTCAGGGGTTACCTATATATCCAAGCAGTTTTGTTAACCCACAGAATAAGAAGTTTGATTTTAGGTTTATATCTCGTCTCAGTTTACTAAATGTGCGAAAACCTACTGACACATCCACAGTAAGATTGTTTATCACATTTTGACTTTACATTTCTTTAGCATGTCGTGATAGTCCACTGATGTACTATCATTTCCTCTTTTATGCAACAAAAACTCATTTTTCAGTTTTATCATTTTTTAGTTTTTCTCGAATTTTCTGATGTTTTTGGATTTTTCTAAAATTTCTTACTCCCCCTAAAATTCGAATACATCTAAAGAAAAAATTGAAAACAAACTACACAAGACATGACAACCGATATTGAATCGCTTCAATTCTCCATCCGCTTGGCTTAAACAATTAGAACTCCCCCTCACAACAAACTATTTTCCCATAATGATTTCAAAACATTCAAGTTTGTTTTAATCAGAATGGTTTTTCCGGAAAATAAGTTTGATTGATTTTATCACTTTTAGGTTTGTTAATAATAGATTCGGGGATGTGGTTCATCATATTGTCTTTCAACCACTTGTAGGAAAAATTCAAGTACAAATTAATGTCCTAGATTTACCATATGCAGATATTCACAAACAAATCTTCAAACCTGTTTTTCCAACCAATTACCATCTGTTGGTTGAATTTTCAAAGTGCCGATTCCTACTCCTCGCTTACAAACCTGGGAGTTCCGGCAAGTCCTGCAAAACTTCTCAAACACATTATATAAACATGATAAAGAACGATGCCGTTCATGATCCACGATTACCAACTTGGGATCTCCGGCAAGTCAGGTTTTTACTCTTTGAAAAATATATCCACCCAAGCCTGACCTTCCTTGGGTGTAACTGTTTCTTCATCTTTTCTTTTAACGGACTTGTGAATCCCTCTTTTAGCAGCATAAAATTCTTTAACACCTTTGGCCTTACCATTGACCATTTTGCCAAAAATACTTTTCACATTTCCGTTGAAAGTCTTTTCAACATCAAAATTTCTTCTTGTCAGAATAAAACTGATTTGAAATTTCTACCTTTCCAACTTTCTTCATAAAATTTTCAGCACGCAACGGTGGAAAATTTTCATCGTTCATAGTTGGAACTTTTCTTTCAACCTTTTTCTCAACACGTGGCTCCTCTGATTTTGTGGAATCAGATTCATCACCATACTTGTTACCTGAACTTTTCAGAACCGATTTTTGATTTATTACATTTTCTTTTCTTTTCAAAGCACTCTTTGAACATTCTCCCTTCTCAAAGGTTGAATTTTCAAAGCCTGTAAACTTTCGGGTTTTCAGTTCAGTGTTCTCTACAACTTTTTCTTACATTTTACCAGAAACTTCCTGTTTTGGTTTGAATGTCTTCGGACAATTCCTAGCAACATGACCAACAATCTTGCAGTGAAAACAGGTTCTCTTTTCAATCTTCTTTGGAACATCATTCTTCTTCAATTCTTCTTGCTTCTTGGCAAGGAATTCCTGATTTGTCTGCTTTCTGAATGATTGTTCTTTCTCAGCTTCTGTCGTTTTCCCTGAAACAAACATAGTTTTTGGTTTATACATTTTTTCATTTTTATAGTTTTTCGGTAGTACAAAACCTAATCCTTTCTTTTTGAAATTACGATTATGGTTTGGTTTCTTTTGGAAACTATAACCACAATTGTAACCCATTTTCTTGTTAATTCTTTGTTGATCTCTTGAAGTGTATTTTTTAGGTTTTCCGATAAGATTTAAATCTTTTATTTTAGAAATATTAATTTCTGTTATTTTGAAAACCTTTTGAATCATTCCAAATCTGACACTTCTTATTGGAAAAGCATCATCAGAATATAATTTGTCAGAATCTTTCAAAGTATATGCCACTTTGAATGATTCGTCCTTCAAATTAGATTTTGATAACAAAAACTCTTTGTCATAAAGCCGTTTGTCCTTTTTGACTGTTGACTTTGATGTGTCGAACTCAGATTTTGACTCGGGTTTGGACTCCATGTTTGACTCCTCACTGTCGTCTTTATCTAACACCTGATCGACCACACTTTTTATCAACTTTGACTCATGATCAGTGTTGGATGACGTGTATGTGACATCAATATTTTCCGGCAAGTTATCCGATGGCCCAGACTCCCATTCTAAGTTTATTGCTTTTTCGACTCTCTCGGAATTTGGATTTCGAGGTGAATATCCATTTTCGACCGGGGTCGGACATCTATTGTAGACCACACTTGATTTCTTACCAGAAGTCTTCACTTTATCTTCTTCTTTTGTCACAGATTTCTTCTCTTCGGACGTCTTCACTTCTTCAAACGTCTTTAACTCTTCCACGACTGGATAAATCCTGTCAACAACAAAAGTAGAACATGAGTAACTTTCTAATAACTTTTTAACTTTCTCAGTTTCTATCTTTTGTGTTGCTAACTCCAACTCCAGATCAGCACATTTCTTTATATGAAAATTGGCATCATCAAGCTGTCTCAGGTACGCTATCTTCAGTGTATTCATTGCCAGAGCTTGTTCACCGTTTGAATCAGTATATTTGTTGATTTCTCTGTTCATTGTATCATATGATTCTTTCAATCTGTTTATGTTATGCAGCAACTCATTATTCTGCTTGATTAAAGAATCACAGTTCATGCACTTTTCGGGAACTTTGACTGTTTCAGCATCAACTTTTACTTCAAATTCAGGAACCTCTTTGACTGTCTGTTTGATCGTAAAAATTCAGCTCTTCTTTTTCTCTCAGCTTCAGCTTCAGCTTTTAATCTCTCTTCCTCTTCTTCCTCTTCTTCAAGCTTTCTCCGTCTTGCTTCAGCAGCTTCCATGACTTTCCTGCATTTTTCAGCACATTTCAAATTGTAAGCATTTGCAATGAAAGTGCTAACATTTGAAGTGTTTTTGGACATCTCTTTGGCCATAAGTTCTTGATCTGGGCAAAAATTATCCCAACTGAAACCTTCAGCCAATTTTTCATCATCTTGTTCTGCCAAACACACCTTGCTGTTTGATGGAAGATACTTATCCCAGGTAAAATTATCATATTTTCCCAGGCATGCTCTTTTTGAATTATCAATCACATCTCTCCCATGAGCAGTTTGTGCCTGATGCTGTGCTGGTGGTATGACTTGATGATAAATCGCCTTTTTGTGATAATCGTTGTTTCCAAAAGGATTCTGGGCACCAGTAGGTTCACGATTTTTGCACTCCCTCTTGAAATGCCCCTTTTCCCTGCAACGAAAACACGTAACTTTAAATTTATCAAAGCCTAAAGTTGAAACATTTTCATCACTGAAATCATCTCTTCCCGTAATTTGTTTAAATTTCTCAGCTCGTCTCATCACGCTAGCTATGCACCATTTAATGTCCATTAATTCCATTTCCTCAGCATCAATTTGATCGTAATCCTCTTTCGTGAGCATTGGATTACCGATCTTTCCAGCTACAAAACTACTATAAGACTCTAACACCATTCCCAACAAAGACATTTGATTTTTAGCAACTTCTTCAGAATAATCTTGATCACTTTCAAGATTTAGTACAATATTAAATTGAAGTCTTCTTCCATTCTTTGTTGCAGAAATGTTTGGATCGAATGATGAAAATCTTGTGCTGCTTGATCCTTGGGATGATTTCTTTTCAGAAGAATCTTTCACACTAAAATCAGTTTCAGTTTTTGGAGAATGATTTGCTGTTCCAGTCACACCACTTTTGTAATAGCTGATGTCCTGTTCTCCATCATAGTTCTTCATCCTGGCAATCTTCCTTTTCTCCATCTCTTGAGCTTCCAGGTGTTTGATGAAATCTCCCAGTGTTATATTTTTATAATCTTTTCTAGTGGATCTCATCATCATATCATCATCGGAAACGTTCCCTATATTTCATGTGGTAGCGCATCTGCAAGTTTTTCAATTAATTCGTCAGTATCTTTCTTAATTCCAAGTTTTGTCGTATTTCTCACCAAGTTACAATATCTATCAATTATTTGCTTGGTGTTTTCAGATTTTAAACCACGAAACAAACCAAATTCTTTCTTCATGAGAGACATTTTGTTTTTGAGCATATCATCACTTCCAACAAATTTTGCTTCCAATTCTGTCCAGATAGAATAAGCAGTTCCATCATGTTGAAGCAGTATCAAGATATCTTCTCTTATCGCTTGCTGAAGCAGACTCACCATCAATTTCTCATCTCGATATTTCTTTTTATCTTCCGTACTCATTTCTCGAATTGTTAACTGCACACCATTTGTTATGGGTCTAGAATATGGTTCCTCAGTGTGTTCCCACGCGTCCAAATGATATACCTCAACCCAGTTTCCAAACCCTTCAGACCACGCATTATAATCATCAATATCCATGAGTTTAGGCAGTTTCTGAGACGTTCCGGTTTCGTTTTCAAGCAAAGCATTCTGCGTCATTGTGATCGGGCTAGCAAAAGCGTTGTAGAATTCGTTGTCCATTGTTCGATTGTCCAAAGTTCACAAATTTCCAAGTTTAGGCAAAGTTGTTCACAAAAGCGAAACCACTGGATGTACAGAAAAGCGAAACCCTGAGTGTACACAGGAGCGGAACTACAGGATACTCTATGAGCGGAACCTTTAAGTTGTTCACACAAGCGGAACTTCAAGTGTCACAAAAGCGGAACTCCCAAAGTCTCTTATGAGCGAAACTCCTAGGATGTCACTTGGAGCGAAACTACAATGTCACTGAAGCGGAACCTTAACTTGTGAAACCCTACGAGCGAAACTCCTGAACAATTTGGAGCGAAACCAGGTATTTATGTCCTCAAGAGCGAAACTACTTGATCTTGGAGCGAAACCAACTGATTTTTATGTTCATAAAAGCGAAACTATCATGTTCCTTAGAGCGAAACCTACAGATGACGTCACTTTTTGAACAAGTCCGTAAAAGCGAAACCACAAAAATCCTATGTTCTAGATTGATTTTAGCTTTGAAACTTTCAAGGGTTTAATAATACATGATTCCGAGTGCTGTGTGTGAATTTGAGCTGGTTTTACCGTGAAAATTTTTAAAATTTTGAAGAAAGTGTAGAAAATCAGAATGAATGCAGCTGAAATGGCAAGAACTCTCCCTCCTGAGCTCTGATACCACTTGTAGGAACGTGAAACGACCTGACGAGTCATTCAGAAGAGTGCTCAGACTGAATCAGAGGTGGAATTCATTGATTCAGTCTTTGTTTAGCTTGATTTAACTATTTAACGTCTCTTTTATTGATCTGCTAACACTGTACAAGCGCTGGAGACAAACCGGCAGGGCTTCGCCGTACCATACAAGATCACGACTCAACTGCTCAAGTTTCGCTCAAACAACCCTTATATAGTTGACATGGTTTCGCTTATACGGACGTGTACGTATAAGCGGAACTATATCACTGACATACGAGCGGAACTATCTATATGACACATAAGCGAAACTAAGACTATGACACATAAGCGAAACCTATTCTAACACATGTTTCTAGGATTTCATGCCATATCTAACCTATACATCACTAGACTCGATATAAGACGTAGTCGACAGACGTAGTGCACCAACAAATCAGATGAGAGAAGACTGGTGCTGAACTGAGGAAATCTTAAGGTTCATATATGATAAAGTCCATCCGTACGAATGGAGGATGTGCATCCGTACGAATGGAGCTCCATTCGTAACTGTCTATTCATAACTATCAAATTCCATCCATAGTTATGTTCATCCGTAACATCAAGGTCCATTCGTAACATGTCCATTCGTAGACTGTGCATTCGTTCGGATGGAGGTCCATCCGTAAGTAGATAGTTACAAATGGGGAACTTCTATAAATAGCTAGCATGTCTTGTTATTTGTAACTTTGCTGACTTAGAGGGGAAACTCTGTCAGTTTGATTTCACGGTTTTGTATTCTTACAATATCAATAGAAATCAAAGTTAATTACATCTTTGTGTTCAATTCACACACGTACTTGATTCTGCATAAGATACATGTTCTTCGCATTCAACGGTTACGGAATCGATCTTGGGGGTGAATCCACAAATGGTATCAGAGCGGGTGATTGATTGTACGGATTCAAGACACAAGGATTCAAGCTGATTCATCAGACTCAGAGACAAATTTCATCATCTTTTTTCATATTCATCTTCTACGCATTCTTTTTGTCTTTCAAACTCAGATTCAAGACGTTTTCTTCATCAAAAACTTTTGATTTTTAAACAAGTTGTGTAAAAAAACGTTTCTAAACAATTCTTCAAAGTTTCAAATCTAAATTCAATCTAAAACATTAAAATTTTTTGAAAAATCATCAAAAAAGGAACATGTTTGTTCGCTGATGTTTATCTACGAATCTGCGTGTAGATTCATACGAATCTAGATGTCATTGATCAGCTGGTGTAAAGTTAGTTAGTACGAATCAAGAGGTAGTTGATCCGTACGAATCAGGGGCATTTTTGTGTTATTTGTTTTTCAAAGTTGAATCATGTGTTTGTTTGATTGTTTGCAGGAATCATGAAGGAAGAATTCTACAACACGTTTTACAATGCAATCACATCTGAAGCTATAACCGAAACGACATCCACAACAAAGAGTGTTTCAAATGTTATTTTCAAGAGTTTGAAGTATGATAGTATATATGGAAATCATCAACGACCACCGAAGCTAATGAATATAGAAGATTATCATTGGTGGAGCACTAGATTTGAACACCGGGTGAAAGCTTATGCTTATGAAAGTTAGATGATGTTAAACTCGGGATATGAAAAAACCGAAAAACGATAAACATGAATTACTTGTAATTAAAGCTTTATCAGATAATGATAAAAAGGAACACTCTAATGAACTAAGAATCATAACATTGTTACAACAATCTGTTAGAGAGGATATTATATTCCTGCTTCAGCATGGTGAAACGTCTAAGTCAATGTGGGAAGCATTGAAAGTAAAGGCCGAAGGTGGAAAGGATAGCAAGAAAAACAAAATATCATTGTTGAAAAAGGAATTTGATCTGTTCGGATGCATGAAAGGAGAAACTGTCCGATAAATGATAGAAAGATTCTATCATTTGAAAATCCAGCTAGAGAGGTTTAGGATCAAGAAGGACAGAGAAGAAATTATCGACAAACTAATCAAGGCAATACCACACATCGATGATTGGCAAATGTTTGTAATGATTTTGAAAAATGATGCCAAGTTTGACGAAATCACTTTGGAATTGAAAAACTTGAAGGTCATGATTTGGAGTTACAGAAACACAACAAAATGACCAGTTCAAGTTATCAGCAGAATGTTGATTTGTACTATCGAAAAAGTATGCTGATAAACAATCAGGCACCAAAGATCAGTACGGATTTTAGTGCTGAAAACATTGGTGATTCTTCAAAGAGCAAAACTTCGAGCTATGATTCTGGATATCATTCATCGTCTGCATCAGCTAAATCGAACCTGAATCAGAATTTGAAAGATTCTCCAAACATGAATACTGATCTTGCTAGACAGCATATGAGTTTCTTAGCTTCTATTCTGGAATCTTATGAAATTTTGGTCGTAGGAAAAATCGGAAATCCAAATATGACAAAGGAGGATTACGACCAGGTAGATCCGAAAGAGATGGAGCTCATGGATATTTGATGGTGTATGGCTAGCGTAATCAGGAGAGCTCAATGGTTCATGGAGATTACTGGGAGAAAATGTCTTGAAGGTCCAGATATGAAGCTGGGGTTGGATAAAGCTAAGGTCACTTGTTTCAAGTGCAAACAAAAAGGGCATTTCAAAAGAGAGTGTACTAATCGGCAAGCTAATGATAGTGTGAATCTATTTCATGAAGACTATTATAAGAAAGCTATCTATGATCACATCAATGACCATCCATCGAGAACGAACCAAAAACAAATTGGTGAAGGGTCGTTAAAAGAGATGAAGCAAGCCCTGATAACAATTCAAGAGGACGAAGGGTTTAATTGGAATAAATACATTCCAAAAGAGAAATTTGCTTTGGTTGCTGAGACGATACCAAGCCGAGAGGAACGTCATGCGCGGATGAGATTGAGTGATGTGTATGAGATATTCATGGAAGCAAGACGGGCAAATAGATGGGATGATGAGAGGAAGTGTTTCATAGATCCTCAAGGGAATCTAGCACTTGATCCTCAAAAGGTAGATTTTGAAGCTCTTGTCGCTGTTATTCCAACTGTAGGAGTATGGGCTGCAATTTATGAGGATCTGAACTATAGAAAAGAAGTAGAGGATGACATAAAAAGAGTGATCTATTCCAGTGTGGAGAAGAAGAAGACTGTTGAAGAAATTGTTAACGAGAGCAAGAAGATGGTGGATGGGTTGAAGAAAACCGAAGAAAAGGCTAATAAAGAAAATCAGGAGAAGTTTGATGAAAAGTTGAAAAGTTCAGTAGAGGAAGTTGTTGCTTGCTGAGTAACAACAAGTGATTGAAAAAGATCAGAATCAAACTCAAACATCAAAAGAAGCCACAGTGCCAAAAACTAAGGTAATAATTCAAACTAAATCTTCTGTATCATCAAATAAAAGTGATAATAAAACTGATGATCAGTGCGAGAAATGTATGGAATCATGCAGTGCTTGTACTGAGAAGGATGAAAATTTAAGATCCATAAACATTGAATTCACAAAAATAGAAAGTATTTTTAAAGAAAAATGTATCAAAATGCTTGAAAATGAAAATTTTTTGAAACAAAAAGAAGAAGAGCTGACACAGAAATATGATATTCTTGAAAAAGAAAACAAATTTTGAAAACAAAAGTGTTCAACAGATTGCAACGAGTGTATACAAAAGGATAATATTATTTAAGAGTTGCAAAAAGAATATGATATGAAATTTTCCTACCATACTGTAAAAGAAGCTTATGAAAGTTTGAAGAGTCAAGTTAAAAGTTAAAGTATGGATGGGAGATTGTCAAAATATATTGAAACAACAAGATTTCTTGAAGCTATATAAGGGGATAAACAACGTGTTTTAAATCAATATATTGACGAACTCGCTGAAGTTCAACGTGAATTAGCTGAAAAAGAAAAGAAAGTCAACAAACTTCATAGTTATCATGCTTCTTCATGTATTCTCGAACGAATTTTCAACATCACACCAGGCGATCATGATTCTGAAGAGAACAAAAAGGGAATTGGATCAGAATATCATCAGGTTCCACCACCGTTGGAGAATAATTATACATTCTATGGTGATGAGAAAGTGGCGAAAGCAATAAATATTGTTGACCAATTGCCTGACAATATTGATGTGACTTACACCAAAAATCTGATGTTGTTGGTGATTCAGAGGTGGTAGGTAAGGTTGTTGAAAACGTTCTGAAAGAGGATTCTACCAAAACAGATAAGTCTGAATCACATGATGAAGATGAAGAAAGTTTTCACAAAAAAAATTTGAAAAATTCAAAATCTTAGAAAGATGCCAATGAAGATCCAACAGGATTGGCATATACCATGACTTGATTAGACAAATTATTCTCAGATATTGAATTTCCAATTCAAAATGTGATTACCGACAAGATCGACAAAGTCTTTAAATTGGTAGAAATTGAAAAGTCTGAAATAGAAAAATTTGCTGGTAAGAGCAAGAAAACTTTTTATAAAAAACCTAGGTACAAGAAGAAAAACATGAAGGTTGGGTTGGTTATAAAAAGAAACAAATAAAGAAAAAAGGGCTGAAAAGTCTAACTTTTAGAAAAAGATTAACTTTGTTCACGGAACAAGTTCTGAAGAAGAGAAGGAACTCAAATTTAGACGACAGTCTAATGATGAGTTCTATGCTCAGAAAAAGTAACAACAACAGGCTAAGGATGTTTCCAAGAAAACGTCTTTTAAATATGATCAAATTGGACATGTTGGTCGCAAATGTCCAAATCTGAAGTCTGTTAATGTTGAGAAAAAGAAAGTTAAAGTTGTGAGTCAGAAGTAAACCAAGTTTGATTCTCAACAAACTTGGGAGCCAAAAACATCCAAGGTTGGATCACAACAAACTTGGAAACCAACAACACCCAGATTTAAGAGAAAACAAAGTTGGAAAACAATGACTGATTTGACAAAGCCAAAGAAATATTGGAATTTTAAAAATGATTTGCCAAAAAGAAATGTTCAAACTCATTCAAGATTTTATCAAAAGAATGTTTCAACAGGTCAAATTTGGGTGACAAAGAAACAGGCTTCTGTGAGTGATAAAAGGAAAATCGATTCAACCAAGAAGGTTGAAAATAAGAATGAAAAAGTGTTTGTTAAAAATGACAAAGATTTTCCAAAGTTGAACAATTCTTATTGTGTCACAATACCCAAGGTCAAACAGGCCTAGGTTGCATTATTCAAGTAATTGTGTTAGTTGAATATGCAGGTGCTTTTGAAGACTGCTGAATGTCAACTCGAGGAGAAGAGCAGCCTGGCACAGGAGGAGGTGATGCTCTAGAAGTGAAAAACAGAGAGTTGGTTTCTTTTGTAAATAAATAAACCATATAAAATCAAATAGAAAAATATAAAAACCAAAAATATGTATTTATTTTGTCAAAAATTGAAAAATGAAAAAAATATGTTTGTTTTTAAATTTGTTTAAAAATAAAAAAAATTAAAATGTTGATTGAATACGCCGAAACTCTCACGGCTGAACAAACATGATTAAAATTCACAAGTAGTTGAAAACGGTTTTCAAACTCTTAAAAATCAATGTGTTGTAAATCATGGGGGTACTTTATGCAAAAACAGAGCATGTGATATAGAAAATGGATGGCGAGATGAAGCTATCTGCATCAGGTTGTCAAAATTTTTTTATATGTTTTGGATTTTAGGGGGAGTAAGAATTTTGAAAATACAAAAACATTTGAAAATTTGAAAAAGACAAAAGCAATAGAAAATGAAAAAGAGTTTTTGTGTAAAAAAAAGAAATGATAGTACATCAGTAGACGATCACGATATGCTAAAGAAATGGAACGTTAAATGTGATAAACTGTCTCACTGATGCTATGCTAGCAGGTTTTACACATTTAGTAAATTGATTTTCAGATATAAACCTAAATATCCATAACTTACTTATCTCATGGGGAACATCTCTCGGATATATGGACACAGTATTCCGAAATTTCGTTTGAGAGGTTGCCTGATTCGTAGATACTAAGTCTTTATACTTTTTGATATCTGGGGTATTATACTTGGTCTTCTGATTTTGCGTCAGCAATGGCCTAGACCTTGTATAATACTTTGCGTGCTTCAAAAGCTTTCCCTCTAAATAAAAATTGAGAAATTATCGACAGAAATATATCAAGTGCAGTTGTAAAGAAGATTCCTAAGTGGAACACACCTTTAAGTCGAGCCTCGTCTCTTTGACTGAACGGTAGTTCATACCTGAGCTCTCAAGGTCTCGCATTAACCCAGAGTACAGATATCAATATAGTATATTCACCTGTAAGACTGAATCTAGGGAATCTTGATACTAGGGTATATTCTGAGGTGGGACACGCGAATAAGTTAAGTTCCTAAAACACTAAATCTCGTATCAAGTAATCAATTGAAATTTGTGTTAAAATTTCAGTGGATCAGTATACTAACAATCTAAGTGAATCATTTAGAACTTAAAGTCTAAAAAGGTCAACAGTGCTAGTGATTTGTCATAAACTGATATGATCCTCTGACACGAACTCAAACAAAAATATGTCTATAAATATTACTTTACTGCATTTTATTTCAAGTAAACACGCTGAAAATTTTAGAAAAATCCAAAAAGAAAGTGTTTTTAGCATAAATTTTGAAAAATACAAAAAAGATTGTATTCCTGCTTTGTTTCCGACAACCGATGTCTAGATGCTGAGTTTCAAAATCTAAGTATGTTGAACATGTCTCTGAAAATAGACAAGTTCATTAATTTGAAACTTGAGGTTTTAAATTGAAAAAATCTAAAAACAGTTTATGAATTCTCCTAGGTCATTAATTTGGACTTGGTAGATAATCTTTAAAAAAACCTCTCAGTTCCAAAAAAGGTTCTAGATGCTTAAATGTCAGATATAGAGTTATTTGATAGGGGGAGAGAGCCAGTATAAAATCCTAGAGTTTTAAAATTGTCAAATGGTTTTCATAGAGCAAGGTTTCGATACTGGGATATAATAAGCTTTAACTGTTAAATATTTGTGTTTAGATACAGTTCTCGATCTTGGACCTAAATTGTCAAATATCTTTATTAGTGGTTCAAACTCTTAGATTCTCAGATGATAAGCCAGATTACGATCCTGATAGCTGAGTCTAAGGGGGAGTCTGGAGAAAAGCTCAAAGCAAGGGGGAGCTTGCAATCGAAGAGCTAGGTGATTTTCCTCGAGGAGAAATTGAAGAGAGAAAGAGTTAGATAAAAGGGGGAACAACTGAAGCTGTAAGCAGATCCAAGGGGAGTCTGTTAGAGTAAAATGGAGAGTCTATGAAGCTAAAGTTGTTAAAACTTTGTGAAGACTCAAAGAGAGATAGAAAGCTACGAGATTGACTGTATTAATATCCAAGGGGGATTCTGTGAGTGTAGTATGTCTATCACTTTCGTCCATCACGTATCGTAGCTTAATCAGATGAGACAAGACTGGTGCTGAACTGAGGAAATCATAAAGTTCATATATGATAAAGTCCATCCGTACGAATGGAGGAAGTGCATCCGTACGAATGGACCTCCATTCGTAACAGTCCATTCGTAATTGTCAAAGTCCATCCGTAGTTATGTTCAACCGTAACATCAAGGTCCATTCGTAACATGTCCATTCGTAGATTGTGCATTCGTCCGGATGGAGGTCCATCAGTAAGTAGATAGTTACGAATGGGGAACTTCTATAAATAGCTAGCATGTCTTGTTCATTTGTAACTTTGCTGACTTAAAGGGGAAACTCTGTCAGTTTGATTTCACGGTTTTGTATTGCTACAATATCAACTTAAATTAGAGTTAATTACATATTTGTGTTCAATTCACACATGTACTTGGATTCCACACAAGATACATGTTATTCGCATTCAACGGTTACAGAATCGATCCTCAGGGGAATCCACAACATTCGACGCCTTCCCCCATCCATATCAAACTTCATCGAGTCAGCTCAACCAAAGACACACGAAGACACCTTTCGTTTGGCAGCCACGTTTAACCATAACCGCATTTTAGATGGAACCTTCGACAACAAGGGTTCATCTAAAACCATTCACCAAACCACCATTGAACCCACACCGACTAAACCACCCACCGAAAACAACAACAAGGGTAAGAAGCGGAAGGCTACAGACCAAAACTATGCGCTTGTTACTCCGTAAAACCCTCAACCTCAACAACAACTCGCTCTCACCCAAAACCCTGAGTAAGCGAAGAATGCCTACACTGGGACTCATCCCAAGTGTAACACTTGTTTGTACCACCGTCCGATCCATACACCGTACTGCCTTTGCACCAACCGCAATAGGTTTGGGTACTTTGCAAACCAATGCCCAAGTGGCCAAAATCCACAAGGTAACCAAAACCAAACCCCCGCTCAAAACCCAGGGCAACCTCAAGCAAGCAACGGTCGTGCCTGCTACAAATGTGGAGATCCAAACCACCTCAGCAACACGTGTCTGCAACACAACAACACCAACCAGCCACAGAATCCTCACGGACGAGCCTTTGTGATTATAGCAGCACATGCATAGAATAACAACGACGTCATCAACGGTACGTTTCTTGTACACGATGTCTATGCTTCTTGTTTATTTCATACTGGCACGGATAAAAGTTTTATATTCAGTGAATTCAAACCATTGCTTAATTGTACACACTCCAATTTTCCAAAATCATTCGCAGTCGAAGTCACTAACGGTAAGTCGATAACTGTGGATTTTGTTCTCCCTAAATATTCTTTGAATCTTAACGATCATAAGTTTTCAGTTGACCTCATACCCTTGCAATTGGGTAGTTTCGATATCATAGTAGGTATAGATTGGCTTAGGCGAGTTCGTGCTGAAGTTTTTTGTTCTAAAAAGTTTATCCGTCTTCCTCTTCCTTGTGGTGATTCGTTACACTTTTATGGTAAGTTCTCAATCTTATGTCGTGTACTCAAGTGAACAAGTACTTGTGCAAGGATTACCTTGCCTTTCTTGACCACGTTGTGGAAAAGAATGACAAGGATAAATGCGTGAGTGACGTTCTTGTTGTTTGTGATTTCCCTGATGTGTTTCCCGAAGATCTACCTGGTCCTCCTCCTCGTTCAGTTGATTTTTGTATCGATTTAGTCCCTAGTACTATGCCTGTGGCTAAATCTCCATACCAACTCGCACCCTCAGAGATGCAAGAGCTACCTACCCAACTTTAAGAGTTTCTTGATAAAGGCTTTATATGCCCTAGTACTTCTCCTTGGGGAGCGCCGGTTCTCTTTGTCAAGAAGAAGGACAGTCCCTTTCAGATGTATATCGATTACCATGAGCTCAACGAGCTTACTTGCAAGAACCGTTATCCTCTTCCTTGCATCGACGATCTCTTCAATCAACTACAAGGCACGACATGTTTCTCCAAGATTGATCTTCATTCTGGTTATCATCAACTTTGAATACTCAAAGAATATATTCCTAAAAATGCCTTTCGTACTTGATACCGTCATTATGAGTTCGTGGTCATGCCCTTCGGTTTAACCAACGTACCCGCGGTCTTCATGGACTTAATGAACTGAGTGTGCAAGACACTTGCGTCTTATTCTCAAACTCTTGAGCACTGAACCACTTTATGCCAAATTCTCCAAGTGCGAATTTTAGTTAAAAGAGGTTCAATTCCTTGGTCACATTGTCAATGAAAAAGGTATTCACATTGATCCCACGAAGATTGAAGCTGTCAAGAACTGGATCGCACCTAAGTCTCCGTCCAAAATTCATTCGTTCCTTGGATTGGTGGGTTATTATTGCCTATTCATCTCCAGCTTTTCAAAAATCTTCGTTCCTCTTACCTCTTTGACTCAAAAGGATAAACCTTTTTTTTGGGGTCCCAAGCAAGATGAATCTTTTCAAACACTCAAGGACATGCTTTCCAATGCTCCTATTCTAGCCCTTTCCGATGGAAACGACAATTTCGTCATGTATTGTGATGCATCTAACCAAGGTCTTGGTTGTGTCCTCATGCAACGAGACAATGTTATCCCTTACGCGTCCAGGCAACACAAAATTCATGAGAAAAACTACACCACTCACGATCTTGAACTTGGTGCAGCTGTTTTTGCTTTAAAGATATGGTGACACTACCTTTATGGTACGAAGTATGTGGTCTTCACCGACCATAAGAGCCTTCAGCACATCTTCAATCAAAAGGAACTCAACACGCGTCAGCGTCGCTGGGTGGAGTTGTTAAACGAGTATGACCGCGAGATTCGCTGTCATCCTGGTAAAGCAAATGTCGTGGCCGACGCTCTTAGTCGTAAAACTCATATGAAGGTTATTCACTATTCCCAACTCATAGACGATCTTCGAAACTACATTCGTGAAGCACAATACTCATCGGTTAACGAGGGTAATCTCTACAATGAGATGAATTTTGGTGCTGAAGATCAACTTGTAAGCAAATCCAATGGTATTGTTTACTATCTCAATCGCGTTTGGGTACCACATCATGATGACCTCTGTGAGCTTCTAATGATGGAGGCACACAAGTCTCGATACTATATTTATCCTGGTGCTGACAAGATATACCACGACCTTCGTACGTCTTATTGGTGGCCTAGCATGAAGAAGGATATCGCCACCTTCGTTTCGAAGTCTCACATGCTCAAAGGTGAAAGCTGAACATCAATGTCCCTTTAGCCTACTCAAACAACTAGAAATTCCTATCAAGAAATGGGAGAGTATCACTATGGACTTTATCACTAAACTTCCTCGTACTTCTTCTGGTTATGATAGCATTTTGGTAATCATTGATCGATTGACCAAATCCGCACACTTCCTCCCCATTCGTGAAGACTACAAAGTCAAGAAATTGACTCGTATCTACACAAATGAAGTCATTTGTAGTCATGGTATCCCCATTGACATCATCTCAGACCGTGATGGTCGTTTTACCTCTCGTCTTTGACAAACATTTCAAACCACTCTTGGTACTCATCTCTATATTAGTATCATTTTCCATTCTTAGTCTGATGGTCAAACCGAGCGCACTATCCAAACTCTAGGGGATATTCTTCGTTCGTGCATAATCGATTTTGGTGCCAACTGGGATATGCACTTGCCTTTGATAAAATTCTCATTCAATAACAGTTATCACGCGAGTATTCAAATGGCACCTTTCGAAGCATTGTATGGTCGTAAGTGTCATTCGCCTATTTGTTATCACGAGATCGGGGAAGCTCAAATCACCGTTCCCGAGCTCATACAAGAGATGGCGGACAAGACCTAGCAGATTCACGACAACTTACTCAAATCTAGAAGCCGACAAAAGAGTTACGCCGACAAGCGACGCAAGCCCTTGGAATTCAACGTTGGTGACTATGTACTTCTCAAGGTATCCCCTTGGAAAGGAGTAGTTCGTTTTGGTAAGAAAGAAAAACTCACTCCTCGCTATGTGGGTCATTTCAAGATTCTCAAAAGGATTGGCAAGGTGACGTATCGACTGGACCTACCTCAAGAACTCAACAACGTTCACCCAACATTTCATGTTTCAAGTTTGAAGAGATGCTTAGCTAAAGAAGGACTTCAAGTCCCACTCTAAGATCTTCAAATCAATGAAACCTTACACTTCGTGGAGAAACCGGTCGAAATCATGGACCGAGGGGTCTAGCAACTAAGGCGCAGTCGAATTCCCATAGTTAAGGTATGATAGGAAGGAAAGCATGGCGCTGAGTTTACTTGGGAACTCGAAAATGCAATGAAGACTAAGTACCCGAACCTGTTTGTTGAGTCTTCCTCTTGAATAAATTTCGAGGACGAAATTTCATAAAGTATGACAGATTGTAATGCTTCTCTTTTTAGTACTTTCCTTATTTAGAAAGTCTATTTATATTTCTATTTTTGAAAACTTGTAGTTCTTTTTTATTCGTATTTCCTTTCCAATCATTATAATCTGAGGATTTGATCATAATAAAACTCAATTGTTTCATACGCCATCTTATACATACTTGTATTATACATGCAACTTGAATACATACTCATATGCGCAAACTCATGCATGGAATACTTGCAACATCAGTTTATACATTCATTTTATTTCTACTATTGCATATACATTACACTTTTATCTTTGAAATCCTTGAAACCGGCTAAAATACGCGAAAACGGTCAAACGTAAGCCTTCAAGCGACTAGACAAGCCTCTTCATGCAATTAGGCTAACCCATTCGTGCAACTGGCCCCTCCGTCCCAAGATCATTCGCACCAAACACTGTTCCGCCTATAAATACTAACCCATTCTCTCACTTCACACCTTCCACTCACTCCGAATTCACTCAACTCACTAAACTGGTGCACTTCAAGCAGAGCATTCCAAAAGCTCCTAAATGAGTTTTAGCTCACTTACTTCAACATTTCCTACTTGATTCTTCTACTTTTTCTGCTATTCTTCAAATCTTTGCAACTTGGGTATGCTCTAGGATTGTTTTTGCAGACTTGCCTTGGCAGTCTAATAATGAAATCCCCCACAATGAGGTCCAAGATAGAGATTGAAGTTCTGTTTTATTCAAATTTTTATAAATACTTGTTCAGTTCTGAAACTTGGCGAAATCTTGAACCCACCAAGCTCATAGCTAAATCCATAGTTGTGGGTTAGTGTTGAGGTTGATTTCAGCCAGGAAACGAGTCTGATCAAACAAAACAGAACCAACTCATCCCAAAACAGAGCCACACGCTGATGTACGGGTGCGAACACGTCATATTTTGCATAGTTTTGTGTATATTTTAAGTGTGTAATTGTGTTTATTTGTATTGATATGAGTGCTTATTATACGTTGGGTTTTTCAGGAGGCTTAACGAGGCGTAAACGAGATATAAAGATTACACAAACTAGAAAATGGGTTCGACAAGGCAATACAGAGCAAGAAAGGGGTTATGCTGGAAAACATGCTCCCTCGCACCACGCAAGGGAACAATATTGTCCTGGCGCGTGGCATGACAGACCCACTTTCAACAAAAGTCAAAACTGACTCCCTCGCGCCATGGGTTGGTTCTGGCGCGTGGCGCGACGACCTAAGACAGTGGAATTTTAGTTTTTAACCTATTTTCGCATGAGAACATGCTCCATTCATTCCCAGCCATCAGAAGCGATTTCAGAGGCGATTTTCAACAGTTTTCTTAGTGTTATTCCATCTTCTAAGTCATTCTTTTATGTTGGATCAATTCGTGATGACAACCGAAGCTGTGAAGACAACCATGAGCAGCTAGGCTCTTCGTGGCTTCTTCCATGCGGACGGTTCAGCTAGGTTTTTACGTTTCTCATTTTACACTCAGGTTTGGATGTATTTTTGACCTTGAAAACGTTGTATTAATACATTGATTTGTTGGTTTCTTTGAACTATTTGTATGTGTTTTGAGTTCTTGCTTTACAACTTGTTCGGTTGATGACAAGACCTAGTAACTTGTTGAGTGACATAGAGTAGGTTGACTCACGCTAGTAAATAGGGTTAATTGAACTATAAAAAATCTGATGACAAAGACCTATGTTTGATTACCATATTAAACTAATCAACTTTCCAGCATCATGTCTATGTGATGGCCAGTTAACTGAGTAAATTGAGTTTTGTGAAACCCTGAACCTGAGGTTTAGAGGAAGTTACGTTTTATAAATCTGAGATTTTTTCTTGTAGTTAGTTTCTTAGTTTCTTTCAAATCAATCAAAACCCCCAATTCTAGATTAGTAGTAGTTAATTAAATAATTTAACTAAACACTAACCACATATTCCCCATGGATACAATACCCTACTTACGCTATCTATTTAGTTTAATTAGGTTTTTGCATGACCCTTACGACAGTTATCACACGCGTGAAGCAGTCTGTGCGACGGGGTTCCTTCCCGCGAAGGGACTACATGTGATGTCGTTCCTGTAAAATCCTAAGTGTTGAATGTTATCTCAGATCCCCATCTTCAATATGGAGGAATCTGTGTTTAACAGAAGTGTGAACTGTAGAGGCCTTGGCTTCCAATCTATTTCTACCACCTCATTTGGACTTGCAAACGAACACCTAAACAGTCTCCTAGACTCAGAATAAGTTAACCCCACCTCACCTCCAACACTTGCCATGTTAGGAATGACATGCCCGGGTTGTCCTTGTTCGGTTATTTGGTATATGTATTTATTTTCTGTTATATTCATGACCAACCAGGTTTTTTAACGATGTTAATAAACTTTGTGCATTAGTGAAACATATAATGAGGTGTTATAACTCCGTACATGACTTCTATGAATTCTATGACTTACTGGACTCTTAATACTATATAATATAACGTATAAAACATTACCGAAATCAGAACGTTAACAGATGGTTAAAGTGTCATAAAAGGCCCCTTCGCACGAACAGTTCATTCGCACGACTAGGAACCTCCCACTCGCACAAACTGACTTTGTTCGCACATACACCTAGTCACACGAATGGAACATCCATTCGCATTAACAATGTTGTGATGTTTCGGTTATCCGTTTATCTTAGTTTTGAGTTGCTCGTTGTTGATTCTAATGGGCAAACCAGGACCCATGAAATCATAGTAACTTAGTGTCACAACGAGTGCTTAGACGGATATATTTTCATGTTTTTATATTCATACATTCATACTTTAATCCTAATCCGAATCCTCCATTCAACTCCAAATGACTCACACCTTCGTTTACCTCATTTAGGGTAACCTCTGTGATCCAACGCTCTCAACATTCGACTCGCGGAATTAACAAAGGAAGCTTAGAAAAACCATGAATATACTCGACCCCGTTTTTACTTTTAAACACTTTCGGTGCAACACATTCATGTTATTAAACTTACACGTTCACACATACTTTTATGCTTAAACACAAACAAACAATCATTCATACATGCTTAATATGTTATTCTTTGATTCATGCTTGCTGGAAATTATTATGTGGTATACTTGTCATTTACTTCGTACAAGCCTCCCTTAACATGTGTAGCACTATAGGAGTAACGCATAACTCGTATTCTTGAGGTTATTTTAAGTTAAACAGAACGGTCCTATCATTGCTATGATAGGATTACGCTAGAGCTAATCTTTGGTTGACATTTATAGTTGCATGCCATTAGTATGTTAATTTTAGATAACAGATTTTTCCATGTTGATTGTTTAAACATTAGTACACTATTATTCAAACTTGTATATTCGCCAATACTTTTTGTATTGAACTATACTTTGAAATGTGTTGTAGGATTATGAGGACCATAATGATTAAATCTACTAGGGTTGACTAGATACATACTTTAGAAATCTACTATGTGTTGTACTTGTTTTGAGAATTTTGTTGTATTTGTTTTATGAAATTTCTTATTCGAATGTTGTACTTGACATTATCAATGAAATAATATTTTGTTCAATTAAACATTGTCGCAAATAATGTCACCAAGTCTCGAGCAATCTCGTTTTCCTCTCACTCCGATGTTTCCGTCATCGGTTGGGGTGTGACACACACACACACACACACATATATATATATATATATATATACACATGTATATATATGTAGGGTAGGGTTCATCCGAGAACCACCTTTATTGCGAGAACTGCGAGATCCAATGTGAACACAAAAAAAAATACCTAAAAAAATCTAAAAAACACACAATTTTTTTTAATATTTTTTACAAAATATCGCTATATTTCGTTACCAAAAAAACACACTTTTTTTTCAAGTAACAATTATGATGCACATGTGAATATGTATCATTTCTTCTTGGACAAATTCGGTAATTTACCAGTAGTAGACAAATGCACTTTTATTTACATTACCATCCGCAATATACTACTTGTTACATTACCGATATTAAAAATGCACATGTGCATCATTATGTATAACCATGATATAACGTGTTTTTGTACCAAAAATTTGTGATTTTAAATGATGAAGTAGGCCCATATACATGTTTTTTGGTTAGTTATAACTAGTGGTTGATGGTTTCATTATATTTGTCACTTTATGAAATAATATGTAGTTTGGATGGTATAAAGGGTGTTGATGTACATGTAATAAAGTGAAATATTGGTAATGGTATTGTGTTATCGATGAAATGGTATTGTATTACGAATGGTAGGAGGTAATGGTAGCGTATCATTTTCTTTTCAAAATTCAATCAATCAATTTTCCAATCATCAATATACAATATTCAAACATCCAAGTTGTCAAAATAAGTCTAAATCGCAAACTCATGAACTTGTAAGTTTTGTAAAAATATGTAGAGATTTTCTAACATATTTAGTGGATCTTGTCATCTTTAAAAATAAAATTAGTTTCTTGAAAACCTTATTTTTAAAGAACTTGTAGTTTTACAACTTCTAGTCAAAATTTTTGAAAATATTTCTTTGTTAAATCTTCTTGTTACACAAGTGTTTACACACTTGCTTTTTCACTAAAATGCTTGTAGTTATGTAAGATCCGGGTTTTTAACAAGACTTGTATATTTCACTTGGTTCTTCCGAAAAAACACTTGTAGATCTTTAGATCTACTAGTTTAGAACCTCATTTTACAAGAAAAATTTCATTTACACAAGTTCATGTTCATGAGTGGAAGGGTTCATCATCTTACAACTTTTACACTTAACATATTACTAGTTCATGTTCCATGAACATGATCTAGTATGGTTAGATGACGATCCGTCCCACTACTAGCACAAACAACATAAAATAATCACATCTAGACAAGATTTACAAGATTTACACCACTAGTTACTCTTTATCTGTAGGACCGAATTTGACAGTCGTTTGAGACAATCGGAGCTAGCAACTACCGAAAATGCAGCGGAAATACAAAATTGGCATGAATCAAAGCAAGAAAGGAGTAGAAACAGAAGTAATACACTTTAACACCGTTTTCTCATTCAACTTTCTGAAAATACACGGGCAGCAGGTCGACTACACACTTGACATCAACGTGCAAAATGAGAAAACACTTTGGGTATTTATAGGGGTGATAGTTTCGCTTATGTGGACAGTCCATATGAGCGAAACCTCTTAACAAGTAGTTTCGCATTTATGGACATGTCCATATAAGCGAAACCTTTACATAACAAACCCAAAATTACACTTTCAACCCCTATACAATACATAATTAACACATCTAGACCCTATACATTCAACAACTAAGACTAAGACGCAGGCTTTAGACATTATGTACCAACAAACTCACCCTTGGATACAGCCGCAATCTTCGTCTTGTCTTCAGGTCTTCAAATAGCTCTTAACTTTTCTTCATGTTGCTTAGGCTTCCTGCTAAGCGCCTTTCTTATCATTTCATTTTCTTTCTTCTTTGCTTTTTCTTCTTCAGCTTGAATCTTTATAAATGTACC
Source organism: Helianthus annuus (assembly GCF_002127325.2). Taxonomy (NCBI): domain Eukaryota; kingdom Viridiplantae; phylum Streptophyta; class Magnoliopsida; order Asterales; family Asteraceae; genus Helianthus; species Helianthus annuus. The sequence continues at coordinate 113,064,067 of NC_035437.2, read as the reverse complement.
TTTCTTTTCTTCAAGCTTTTGACGTTCACATTTGGCTTTCCTTTTCATCTTCTCATCAAGCGACCACCAAGATGATTTCCATTTGCTCTCAAACTGCTGTGCTTATTCTTTATCTTCTGGTTGATAATGAATCTTGTTGATGAAAAGACATTCGATATCCTTCGCAGAGCAATTTACAAGCCACATAGGATCATAAACATGTATCTCTCGTATCTCCCCTCCTGCTTTGTAAGTAATTATGGCTTCGGTTGAAATACAACTATACACCCAACCTATGAAGCCTTTATAAAATTCTTGTTCCATCTGAGGCATTGGTATTGTTTTCATTGTTCTTGGCGGTTTGACATTCAAAATAGTCTCTTCAGCTCCTGTTTCAGGATCAACCCTCTGCACTCTCTTAGGATGATGTGGCTTCCATTTACGAAACTCTTTTAACGATTCATATTTAATGTAACCCCACATAGCAACATCATTCTTTCGAACAGGATAATCCAAACATCTTACCTTCGGTAGTTCATCCACATCCCACCATGGTAATGACATAATGTCATATAAACGTTCAAAGTACTGAACTCCGCACTCTCTTCTAATTGCATAAGCATTCACTTGAGGTAAGAAACCCCAACTGATGATGTCACCAAGAGATACGCTTCGATCACGTTGATAATACTTCAAAGGTCTCTTAAACTTTCTCTCGTGACTTTTTCTGAACCATTTCTTCCTTTCTTCCTGTTCCATATCCTTTTGAGTGCTCTCAAATTTCTTATCTTTCACCGCCTCAGCTACTTTTTGCCTTAATTCATCTCTATTCTCCTCTGCAAAGAATTCCATAAGCGTAGGATACTTAGAAGTATCTTCAACCACATCCTCATCATCCGTCCAGTCTTCTACTTCAACTCTGTCGTACTTATCAGCCTCTTCAACATACTTATACGTGTATTCAGGCTATTGATTAATGTCAAAAGTATTCAACTCTTCTTCAGAATCGATCTTGAAATCAGGATTCACAGTATGCATCATTTCTCTGTAAACATCCAATCCCAAGATTAACTTTTCAGTGTGTTCAACAATCTGAGTTTTACTAGTCTCCCCCTTTCCACTTGCTTCCCCTGATTCTTCATTAACTGAACTGAATCATTCATCAGATCATCAACTGTTTTCTCAGTAGATTCTTCAGTAACTTTCAAACCTGTATGTGACACTCGAGGTTTTTTCCGAACGATCACCTTGTAATATCTTGTGAATATAAATATTATTAAATGAAAACGTGACCTTTGTGCATGATATGTGATGTATGTATGTATTATATATATATATATGAGAGCCGAAACCACGACCCGAGACCATGACTCGCAACCGGGCGGTTGCGAGTGGGCCACTCGGTCTCGAGTGGGCCGTTGAGCCGAAACCGGTTGGGCCGAAACCCCCAAGCCCAACTCGTGACCCCTTGTATAAATCTCACCCTTTTCCCCACTTGCTTCATTTTACACACCAACACTTCTTCTAATCTCTCTCACTAGAAAACCCTCTACAAACACCACTTTCCTTCTCCTTGATCTCGGTTCAAGCTTGGAACAAATCGGACAAGACACTCGGTCAAGACCATCACTCGGACACTTCATCTTCTCTCATTTTCTTCTTTTCTTTCGGCTCATCCTCCTTCTTCACAACCGGTTAGTGTTGTTACTATGTGCATAAGATTTATGTATATTGTATGAACTAGAAGATGGTTAGTTAAAAATTGTTGCACATGATTTTTGGATAACTTGTGAAGTTGGATTATGTGTGTTAAACCTTGTGTATGAAAAATTGCTAAACATGTTTAAAATAACTAGAAATGCTAGTTTACTAGTGTTCATAGCCAAACATATGATGCTTTAAAGTTTCTTGCAAAAATGATGATTGTTAAACATAAGTTTCGGATATATAATGTATGATTTCTTATTTTGCATCATGATCTTGTTGTAAATATGTGATTTTTTGGTTCATAAATATATGACTTTGTTAAGGAGAAAACCCTAGAAACTATGAACATTTGATGAACTAGTTGAAGATGGTTTGAAGATTTAAAATGGCAATGTTTGATCCATATTTTAGTAATGGTCAATTTAGGAAAAGTGTTTGTAGAATTCTTATTGGTCATTTCCGTATTTGGGCCTGAATTTTTGGTACAATGTTGACTGTCAAACCTGCATCATCACGTGTACATGAAAGTGACAGATTACGACTCGCAACGACGGCATTACGACTCGAAACCACACGGTTGCGACTCGCAACCAAAGCATGACAAGTCGAAACCTCGAGATTGCGACTCGAGACCACGCCGTTGCGACTCGCAACCAAAACGTGATGACTCGAGACCACGGTTGCGACTCGCAACCACAGCGTGACAAGCCGAAACCACCTGGTTGCGACTCGAGACCAGCTGGTTGCGAGTGGGCTGTTCATTTTAGTTATTGGGCCATTCTGTGTTGGACTATCTGTTAAATGGACTTTGTGATGTTGTGTTCTGTTTGACTGTTTACCTGTATGTATGTTACGTGCCAGTATGTGTTTTACGTGAATGTTTGTATACCGAACCTGACCTATACCGGTAACCATGTTAGGACGTGGTGACCAACGTGATTGACAAGTAACCTAAACCTACCGAGCAACCCAAGGTGAGTTCACAACTTAAAAGCATGCGTCCCGGTGGTTTGGGACACGAGACTAACAACCCTATCCCCTGGTAAAAGGGGATACTATTTACATACCTTCCCTAGTTATTGGGAACAAAACTTACTTTTTCTTCCCGGGTATTGGGAAACCTTTTGGTTAATTACTGTTTATACGGATTGCAACTAACGGCACTAAACGAAACTCTATCACTCAAGTCCCTACTACAAATACCGATTAGTCGCCGGGTTAGGCGAACGGGTTATTAGTTGATAGCGCTATTTAGGTGTTTACCAGCCTCACACCGTGCCCTGGTTTGGGATCGGTCGTGAACTAATGTACTCAGAAATCCGTCAATGATGATAGAACATTGACATCGGGGCATCCTGCGGATACGCAACGGTTACCTAGTGTTCGGTATTGGAAAAACAGTTTAGTCGCTAACTTTTGGGGTAGCTCCCCATGGCATGTATAAACGGATAAATTAACCGGTGAAACAAAGTTTTTGGTAATTAAAACTGGACAACTAGTGAACTCACTCAGCATTATTGTTGACCCCTTACTGCATGCTTTGCAGGTAACCAGTGACGAAGGAGCTTGCAGCTTGGGGACGTGTAGTGTCTGTTCACCCTTGTGATGGGTGTTACCTTATTTTGAATCATGAACTTTGTTTTAAACTACCGTACTTATGCTTCCGCTACTTAATACTGTTTTGGAACTTAAAACTTTAAACTCTGAACTTAATATCTGCTAAGCTTACGAATAGTAAGTATTACTTTTGTTATCAACTTAAGTATTCGGTATAATTGGTGGCTGGATCCTGGTCAGTCACGCCCTCGAAGCGGGTGTTATCCGCAGGTGGATTTTGGGGGTGTGACAGATTGGTATCAGAGCCATTGGTTATAGTGAACTTGGTTTTAAAAAGGGGGAAAAATCTTTTTGGAGAAAACCAGACTATAACCCGTGACTCGTAACGACACTACACTCCAAGTGCAAGGCTCGGCACATTCGACTTCATAGCTCGGACCAGTGTTTACTTGTTTGCTTTATGTTTCCTGTTATGATATACGTACTAGTGTGCCTAAACTAGATAGATACGCCTCTCTCTTCTATCTCATTCTCGCTACACTACGACATCACACTCATACTGTGTTTTCTGGTTATGAAGACAATGAGTGGACGCGGAAGAGGAAACATTAACATGACGCAGGCTCAGTTCACTAACCTGCTCAACACAGTGGCTGCGGCTTTTGCAGCTCACCCTATAGGTAAGCTCGTTGTTTTAGGATGTTTAGATCCTACCGCCACATCGACTTTTCGCCTCTAAACCTATACGCTTCGCTTCTCACGAACAGGTCAGCATGCACCTGCGCAACCACCAGTGTGTACTTTCAAAACTTTCATGGATTGCAAGCCTCTCCCTTTCAACGGCACTGAGGGTGCCATAGGTCTTCTGCATTGGATTGAGAAAATTGAAGCTGTTTTTGCTGTTTGCGAGTGTCCCCCCTGCAAATTGGGTGAAATTTGCTACTGCTACACTTGAAGGAAGCGCGCTTTCTTGGTGGAAGGCGCAGATTCAGATGTTTGGTTTGGAAACTGCTAATGCTACCGCATGGGAGGATTTCAAGGATATGATTAAGGATGAATACTGTCACCGGGATGACATCCACAAGCTTGAAAACGAGTACTATGAGCTCAAGATGGTTGGGTCGGAAATTGAAACCTACACCAAGCTGTCTAACGACTATGCTGCTCTTTGCCCAAACATGTCACGACCAATGTACCGAAGGATCGAACTGTACATCAAGGGTTTGGCTCCAGAAATTCGAAGCCATGTCACTTCAGCCAACCACACTACCATTCAGCCGATTGTTCGACTTGCTCACAAACTCACTGATCAGGCCGTAGAGGAGGGCAGGTTGCCCAAAAGGATCGGTGCTACTGTCGGAACTTCTAGTGACAGCAAGCGTAAGTGGGAAGGAAGTCAAAGCAAGGATGTTAACCCCACTCAGGCCCCAGCACAGCAAAGGAAAACTGAAAACAACAAAGGCACCCAGCAACAGGGTGGCTACCGGGGAAGCTACCCTAAGTGCAACAAGTGTAACAAGCACCACAATGGGGCATGTAACAAGGGCCAGTGTCAGCGATGCCACAAGATGGGGCACGACGCCAAGGATTGTAGAAGCCAGTTCCCAATAAGACAGAATCAGCAACAACCCCAACAACAACAGCAGCAGGGAAACAACCGGGCATGTTTTAAGTGTGGAGCTGAGGGGCACTTTAAGAAGGATTGCCCTGAACTGAATCAGAACCGCAACAACAATCAGGGAGCTGGGAACAACAATCAGGACAACAATGCTGGGAATGGTGCTAGAGGAAGAGCTTTCGTGATTGGAGCTGGTGAAGCAAGGAATGACCCCAATGTCGTGGCGGGTAAGTTCCTACTCGATGATCGTTATGTTTCTGTGTTATTTGATTCCGGTGCCGATGCTAGTTATGTATCCCTACGTATTAGTAAGAAGCTTAAGCGTCCGCTTTCGTTACTAAGTTCTCCTCACCTCGTCGAGTTAGCTAATGGTAGAAACATCGAGGCCTCACATGTTGTCAAGGGCTGCAAACTAGAGTTGTCTGGTCAGACCTTTAGTATCGACCTTTTCCCTGTTACTCTTGGAAGCTTCGACGTCGTTATTGGTATGGATTGGTTATCCAAGCATCGTGCTGAGATCCTCTGTCAAGAGAAAGCAGTTCGTATTCCTCGCCGTTCTGGCAAACCCCTCATTGTACAAGGTGGCAAAAGTGGGGAAATCTCCGGCATTATCTCGTTCTTGAAGGCCCAGAAGTGTTTACGAAAAGGGCACACCGCTATCTTAGCACTTGTTACCAACACGCAGGAAAAGGAAAAGAGGATTGAAGATTTTCCAGTAGTGCGTGACTACCCCGAAGTATTTCCTGAGGAATTACCTGGACTCCCTCCCCACCGTCAGGTCGAATTCCAAATCGAGCTAGCTCCCGGAGCAGCGCCTATAGCTCGTGCACCTTATCGACTAGCCCCCGCAGAATTGAAGGAACTCTCGACGCAACTACAAGAACTTTTGGATAAAGGATTTATCCGTCCTAGTTCATCACCCTGGGGAGCACCGGTACTCTTTGTTAAGAAGAAGGATGGCACGTTCCGAATGTGTATTGATTATCGTGAGTTGAACAAGGTTACCATCAAGAATCGTTACCCTCTCCCGCGAATCGACGATTTGTTTGATCAACTGCAAGGATCAAGCTACTATTCCAAGATTGACCTGCGATCAGGCTACCATCAGTTAAGGGTCCGAAATGAAGATATTTCCAAAACCGCATTCAGAACTCGTTATGGTCATTATGAATTCCTCGTCATGCCCTTTGGAATGACCAACGCCCCTGCAGTGTTCATGGATCTTATGAACCGAGTATGCAAACCCTACCTCGACAAATTTGTGATCGTGTTTATAGACGACATCTTGATCTACTCGAAAAGTCAGGAAGAGCATGAACAGCACCTACGCCTTATCCTCGAACTCCTTCGCAATGAGCAACTGTACGCCAAGTTCTCGAAATGCGACTTCTGGCTTCGGGAAGTCCATTTCCTTGGGCACGTGGTTAACAAGGACGGAATCCACGTCGACCCGGCTAAGATCGACTCTATAAAGAATTGGCCTACCCCTAAGACTCCGACTGAAATTCGCCAATTTTTGGGATTGGCAGGTTACTACCGCAGATTCATCCAGGGATTCTCAAAGATTGCACAACCCCTCACTACGCTCACTCAGAAAGGCGTCACCTACAAGTGGAATGAAGCACAGGAATCTGCTTTTCAGAGGCTTAAGGATAACCTCTGCAGTGCTCCTATTCTCTCGTTACCTGAAGGCACTGACGACTTTGTGGTCTACTGCGATGCGTCTATTCATGGGCTCGGTTGCGTGTTGATGCAACGCGAGAAAGTTATTTCTTACGCCTCTCGACAACTTAAGACACACGAAAGGAATTACACTACACACGACTTAGAACTGGGAGCAGTGATATTTGCGCTTAAGATATGGAGACATTACCTGTACGGTACCAAGTGCACCATTTACACCGATCACAGGAGTCTCGAGCATATCTTTAAGCAGAAGGAATTAAACATGCGTCAACGTCGATGGGTTGAACTTCTGAATGACTATGAGTGCGCCATCAAGTATCATCCGGGCAAGGCCAATGTCGTGGCAGACGCCCTCAGCCGGAAAGACACTGTACCAAAGCGCGTGCGAGCATTGCAACTTACCATCCAGTCTAGTCTCCCTACCCAGATTCGAAAAGCTCAGGTTGAAGCTCTGAAACCGGAAAACATCAGGGCTGAGTCCCTGCGGGGATCGAGACAACAACTAGAACAGAAAGAGGACGGCGCCTACTATGTGGCAGGGCGCATTTGGGTCCCACTTTACGGAGATCTACGAGAGCTTGTGATGGACGAAGCCCATAAGTCCCGTTATTCAGTACATCCTGGTGCAGATAAGATGTACCACGACTTAAGGACCACTTACTGGTGGCCTGGCATGAAAGCCCACATAGCAGCCTACGTTGGCAAATGTTTGACCTGCGCAAGAGTCAAGATCGAGTATCAGAAACCAGCAGGCCTACTACAGCAACCCGAAATCCCGAAATGGAAATGGGAACAGATTTCCATGGATTTTGTTACAGGGCTATCTAGATCTCAACGCGGGAATGATACTATCTGGGTGATAGTAGATCGTTTGACTAAGTCTGCACACTTTCTGGCCATTAAGGAAACAGACAAGTTTTCTACCTTAGCAGAAATCTATTTAAGGGAAGTAGTCTCCAGGCACGGGGTGCCAACTTCTATTATTTCCGACCGAGACGCTCGTTTTACTTCCGAGTTGTGGCAAGCTATGCACAAATCCTTTGGCTCACGTTTGGACATGAGCACCGCTTACCACCCGCAAACGGATGGGCAGTCTGAACGCACCATCCAAACCCTGGAAGACATGCTTAGAGCATGTGTGATCGATTTTGGCAAGAACTGGGAGAAGCATCTACCGTTGGTGGAATTCTCCTACAATAACAGCTACCACACTAGTATTCAGGCGGCACCTTTTGAGGCATTGTACGGTCGTAAATGCCGATCACCTCTCTGCTGGGCGGAAGTTGGTGATAGTCAACTTACAGGCCCAGAACTGGTAGTAGATACAACGGAAAAGATTTCGCAGATCAGGCAACGCATGGCGGCAGCTCGTGACCGTCAGAAAAGCTACGCTGACAAGCGTAGGAAGCCGTTAGAATTCCAGGTCGGGGACCGGGTTCTACTAAAAGTCTCACCCTGGAAGGGTGTGGTCCGTTTCGGTAAACGGGGCAAGCTGAATCCACGGTATGTTGGACCATTCGAAATTACCGAGAAAATCGGTAAGGTTGCTTATAGATTAAACCTGCCTGCAGAGCTGAGTGCAGTGCACAACGTTTTTCACGTATCTAACCTGAAGAAGTGTTTGTCGGATGAAACACTTGTAATTCCTTTTAAGGAACTGACTATTGATGAACAGCTACACTTTACTGAGGAACCGATTGAGATCACGGATCGAGAGATCAAAACCCTCAAACGTAGCCAGATACCCCTTGTACGAGTTCGTTGGAACTCACGGCGCGGCCCAGAGTTTACCTGGGAGCGGGAGGACCAGATGAAGTCCAAGTATCCCCAGTTATTCCCAAACGAAAACCCCAGCACTGAAGCTACAACCGAATTTCGGGACGAAATTCCAAACTAACGGGGGGATGATGTGACACCCCGTTAAAACACGCTAGCTTGGCAGTGGCTGCTTCAACTTTCGGGACGAAAGTTCTTAAAACTTGGGGATAATGTGACACTCGAGGTTTTTTCCGAACGATCACCTTGTAATATCTTGTGAATATAAATATTATTAAATGAAAACGTGACCTTTGTGCATGATATGTGATGTATGTATGTATTATATATATATATATGAGAGCCGAAACCACGACCCGAGACCATGACTCGCAACCGGGCGGTTGCGAGTGGGCCACTCGGTCTCGAGTGGGCCGTTGAGCCGAAACCGGTTGGGCCGAAACCCCCAAGCCCAACTCGTGACCCCTTGTATAAATCCCACCCTTTTCCCCACTTGCTTCATTTTACACACCAACACTTCTTCTAATCTCTCTCACTAGAAAACCCTCTACAAACACCACTTTCCTTCTCCTTGATCTCGGTTCAAGCTTGGAACAAATCGGACAAGACACTCGGTCAAGACCATCACTCGGACACTTCATCTTCTCTCATTTTCTTCTTTTCTTTCGGCTCATCCTCCTTCTTCACAACCGGTTAGTGTTGTTACTATGTGCATAAGATTTATGTATATTGTATGAACTAGAAGATGGTTAGTTAAAAATTGTTGCACATGATTTTTGGATAACTTGTGAAGTTGGATTATGTGTGTTAAACCTTGTGTATGAAAAATTGCTAAACATGTTTAAAATAACTAGAAATGCTAGTTTACTAGTGTTCATAGCCAAACATATGATGCTTTAAAGTTTCTTGCAAAAATGATGATTGTTAAACATAAGTTTCGGATATATAATGTATGATTTCTTATTTTGCATCATGATCTTGTTGTAAATATGTGATTTTTTGGTTCATAAATATATGACTTTGTTAAGGAGAAAACCCTAGAAACTATGAACATTTGATGAACTAGTTGAAGATGGTTTGAAGATTTAAAATGGCAATGTTTGATCCATATTTTAGTAATGGTCAATTTAGGAAAAGTGTTTGTAGAATTCTTATTGGTCATTTCCGGATTTGGGCCTGAATTTTTGGTACAATGTGGACTGTCAAACCTGCATCATCACGTGTACATGAAAGTGACAGATTACGACTCGCAACGACGGCATTACGACTCGAAACCACACGGTTGCGACTCGCAACCAAAGCATGACAAGTCGAAACCTCGAGATTGCGACTCGAGACCACGCCGTTGCGACTCGCAACCAAAACATGATGACTCGAGACCACGGTTGCGACTCGCAACCACAGCGTGACAAGCCGAAACCACCTGGTTGCGACTCGAGACCAGCTGGTTGCGAGTGGGCTGTTCATTTTAGTTATTGGGCCATTCTGTGTTGGACTATCTGTTAAATGGACTTTGTGATGTTGTGTTCTGTTTGACTGTTTACCTGTATGTATGTTACGTGCCAGTATGTGTTTTACGTGAATGTTTGTATACCGAACCTGACCTATACCGGTAACCATGTTAGGACGTGGTGACCAACGTGATTGACAAGTAACCTAAACCTACCGAGCAACCCAAGGTGAGTTCACAACTTAAAAGCATGCGTCCCGGTGGTTTGGGACACGAGACTAACAACCCTATCCCCTGGTAAAAGGGGATACTATTTACATACCTTCCCTAGTTATTGGGAACAAAACTTACTTTTTCTTCCCGGGTATTGGGAAACCTTTTGGTTAATTACTGTTTATACGGATTGCAACTAACGGCACTAAACGAAACTCTATCACTCAAGTCCCTACTACAAATACCGATTAGTCGCCGGGTTAGGCGAACGGGTTATTAGTTGATAGCGCTATTTAGGTGTTTACCAGCCTCACACCGTGCCCTGGTTTGGGATCGGTCGTGAACTAATGTACTCAGAAATCCGTCAATGATGATAGAACATTGACATCGGGGCATCCTGCGGATACGCAACGGTTACCTAGTGTTCGGTATTGGAAAAACAGTTTAGTCGCTAACTTTTGGGGTAGCTCCCCATGGCATGTATAAACGGATAAATTAACCGGTGAAACAAAGTTTTTGGTAATTAAAACTGGACAACTAGTGAACTCACTCAGCATTATTGTTGACCCCTTACTGCATGCTTTGCAGGTAACCAGTGACGAAGGAGCTTGCAGCTTGGGGACGTGTAGTGTCTGTTCACCCTTGTGATGGGTGTTACCTTATTTTGAATCATGAACTTTGTTTTAAACTACCGTACTTATGCTTCCGCTACTTAATACTGTTTTGGAACTTAAAACTTTAAACTCTGAACTTAATATCTGCTAAGCTTATGAATAGTAAGTATTACTTTTGTTATCAACTTAAGTATTCGGTATAATTGGTGGCTGGATCCTGGTCAGTCACGCCCTCGAAGCGGGTGTTATCCGCAGGTGGATTTTGGGGGTGTGACACTGTACCTCCCTGAGCATCATCATCATCTTTACCAGATCCATGACTACTCGCAGAGAATACTTTTTCATCCTCTTTATCTTCCTCTTCATCCTCCTCTTCATCATCTTCATCATCACTGTTACCCATCAACTCTTCAAGAGGAGTATAATCCTCAAACAGACCAGAAACTGCAGAAATAGGCTCAGGATTATCAACAACTATTGAAGGAACAATCGATCTTTCAGTCACAGCTGAACTTCCTTCAACTCCTTTGCCTTTGTCTTTCATTTGCTCGTCTATTTTGGCTTGACGTTCAGCTCTGAGCTCTTCAACCTGCAGCTCTTCAAACTTTTGCTCAACAGACGTACCGAGCATGCTTTCCACTACTTTATTCCGCATATAGAACTCGTGATCTCTTAATACTTTAGCTGCTTCAAATTCTTTGTTCTTCAACTTGCAGTATTCATTTTGTTCATCACGTCTAGCCTTTTCTTCCTCTAGCTCAGCAACTCTTACTTTCAAAATGTCTATCTCAGATTGATCAGAATCAATCTTTTTCACCAAATCTTTGTTATCCTTCTTCAATTGCTTCACACGCATTTCTAGAATTTTCTCACGATCCATAACTTTCTTGTTTTCAGCTGCAAGCTTCTTGTTCTCAGCAACAACTTCATCAATTTTCTTTTCAACATTCCTTACTTGTGAAGTGTTGGCAAAATCAAAATCTCCAACATCATCCAGGCTCACATTCAAATTCGAAGGAACATTAGGAAAGTTTCGGAATCCCGCAGAACCCGGTGTAAGTTGACCTTGGGTGAGAGCAGGTGTTTGAAATATTTCTTGTGAAGTAAGAAAAGGTTGTTGTTGTGGTGGTGATTGATGAATAGGTGATGGTTGTCTTGGTGGAGTTGGTTGTTTTGGTGGTGAGGATTGTTGTGGTGGTGTAGGTTGTAGGGGTGGTGATTGGATAGGTGATTGTGGTGGTGTTGATTCATGTGGTGGTGTAGGTGGTTTCTTGGTTTGTTTCTTCTTGAGCACAATCTTTGGCACTTTGATCTTTGGCGTAACTTTGCGAATCTTTGGAGAAACCACTTTCTTTCTAGCTCCAGCTTTCTTTCTGCCACCTGGAGGAGATTGCGATTCAGAGACATGTTCTGGTGAAGGAACGTAAGCAACATCATCATCCTTCTCTTGTCTCTTTCTCTTTCTCAATAACTTCTCTTTTTCTATCTCCTCTTGAATTCTTTTTCGACGTTCGGTTTCATCTACAACCTCTTCATCTGAAGAACTTGAGGAACTTGTTGTGTCTTTATTCACATCGTCACCCTCAATATCATCAATAACTATCCCTTTTCCTTTATGAGCATCAACATTTACAGGTTGCTCAGCTTCAACTTCAACAACATGCTCTGCTTCAACTTCCACAGAAGGTCCTGTCTCTAAGACATCTGTATCAAACAGCATATCAACATTAAATGGATCATCTTCCGTAGCTGCCACTTGTTCCTTTTCTGCATCGACCACTAGATTATCTTCTTCTGGTTCATCTATCAATGACGTTTTAGCAGCTTTCTTTTGCTTCTTCTTTGGTTGTAAAGAAGATCCTTCAGCCTGTTTAACAATAGGAGTGGCCTTTCTACGTCTTCTCCCAGTTTCTTTCACATACCACTCATTCTTTGTACTTTTGAAATCTTCAAGAACTTTCAATTCTTCAGCATATGCCGCTTCTTTCATTTCAGCTTCATTTCTTCAGTTCTGATGATCAATTGGATCTGGATCAGCATAGTTAGCATCTTTTATAGCCCCAAATAATGCAACATCAACTTTCAGTTCAGGGTGGTTCGGATGATATTTCACAAGCTGTTTGATTGAAACCTTGTTCATATGTGGTTGCACCAGCAAATCATCCTTTATATTTCTGTCAATTTTAGGATAGGCGTGATTAATCAGCATCTGCACAAACCTCGGATACGTCCAGGTCTTGCTCTTTGATGTAATATTTTCTGCCATGTAATGAAACACGATATGCGAAAAATTGTATTTCTTGTTTAGCACCAAAGCAGTGACCATATTCATTTGATAGTCACGCATCGCATCATAACCTCCCTTTGTGTGACTTAACAACATTAAAACACAGTGAATCAGGAACTTATACGGCTTTGTAAACTTTGACTTCAGATAATTCCCGGCATTCAAAGCTCCCTGATATCCCATTCTTAACATGCAGCCTTTCACCATTCTCTCCAGAAATCTCATTGGCGAATCTGCTTCATCTGGAAAGTTAATAACTTCACGAATAAGAGCTTCGGTAACAAGAATCTTCTCCAACTTGCCATGTACTTCAACAATCGAAGATATAACTTTATTCTGATCATCATAGCAGGCATTCGTCCAAAAATGTTCAATGTGAGACTTGTATACAGGTCGTTGATAAGTTAATGCCTTCTGAATGGGAATACGACCCATGAAATCCAAGATGCCACTGAAATTTGCCAAATCTGGGTATTTCTGAACATCCAAATCACAACAGCTGTTGTGAAGAGGATCAAAAACAACACTAGATCCCTGCAAATCACAATCATATACACTGAATCAGAATTACTTGAAAATTTTTCAAACATTAAAATTTTACAAGTTATCACACATGATACCCTATAAGCGAAACTATTTTTGTGCATACAAACGGAACCATAAATGCTCTTATAAGCGGAACCTCTGTTGTTCATACAAGCGGAACATATTGATTGTACAGATGGGCGGAACTACAGTAATGATTTTGAACAAATTAGAACAAAACTAACCTTGCCCATTATTGTAAACTAAGAAATTAACAAGATCTGAAAGAAATCGGGCAGCACTTCGCTTGAAATTGATCGATTCTAGGGTTTCGCTTCAAGTTCGCCGGAGAAGGTGTCGTATAAGCGAAAGGGGTAAAAGTGACATAAAAGCGGAACCCTCTAACTTATATAGTTGGTGTGGTTTCGCTCCAACGACCAATTGTCAAATAAGCGAAACCATGTGGGTCAAACAAGCGGAACTACATATGATGCTATAAGCGAAACTACATGATAAGCAGCCATATGAGCGAAACCTTTATTTAAGATGACAAATGAGCGAAACTATGAACTTGTTTTCAAAAATTTAACTTTTTGACATTTTTCTGATTAAACACTGTCACACCCAGTTGACCAAGTCCAAGTCAATGACCTTGGTCAACTGCTTGGCCCACCAAGTCCAAGTTAATGGCCTTGGTTGACCGAATTATGAAGTACGCAGTTGTTTTATCTTGAAAAATAGTTCAACTGAATGAACTATTGAACGTTTTGAACTTCCAAACTTTTTTCAACTTGTCCAACACTGTACCAATCACAATTCTGCATCACCAGCTTACCCAGCCCTCATCATATATTGACATGATCTACACAAAGTCCGATTCCCAATATTAGTTGTCGAAAATAAATGAGAAACTAAAATCTTTTTGGATTTTAAAATTGGATAAACTGAAAACTGTACACACAATGTTTTTGTGAGTGTGTTAGGGGATCATATCAGCTGCCGACTAGACACTAGCACCATTAAGTTGTTATTAAATTTTAAGCTTTTAAACAGTTCGCGTAGATTGCCGATATACTGATCCTCTTAAATTCTCACAAAACGTTCAACCAGTTCGGGATACGAAATTAGTGTTTTAGAACTTAAACATTTACATGTGTCCCACCTCAGTATATACTCCCGTATCCAGACCCCAGCTGATATCTGTTCAGGGGTAAGTGCGAGGGCCGTGAGAGCTCAGGTCGATACTTCCGTATACACAGAGAGATGATGGCTTCGACTTTAAGGTGTGTCCCCTTTAGAGGATATTTTGTTTACAACAGCAGCGACTATCAATTTTATTGTTTCATCAGCATGCTGAGTGCGAGCTTATATTTCAAAGCTTTTGCAGAAAGTATTATCCGGGGACTAGGTCAGTACTTCCATACAGCAGAAGTCCCGGGATAATACCCCAGATATCACTAAGCATTAAGACCTAGTATCTCAGAATACGGGACCCTTCAAACAGGATTTCATGGGTTACCTATATATCCTGGAGGTGTTCCCCACGTAAACGCAAGTGAAAATTTATGTTTATATCCCAAACTGATCTACTAATTTTGCGAAAACCTACCGGCACATCTTTAGCGAGACTGCTTAATTGCATTTATACATTACAATTCTTTAGCGTACTGTGCCAGTCTAGCTGATTTACTATCATTTCCCCTATTCTACACAACTCTTTTTGAATTTTTTAATGTTTTTGTATTTTTAAATTTTATCATGTTTTTGTATTTTTCTGCGAATTGCTCCCCCTAAAACTAAAACATATTTTTGTGTTTTTGTTTTTATCGAAAAGCGGAAAATAAACTGTACAAACAAAATTGACAACTCGACAAAGGTTCACGTCAGATCGCCGCCCAAATCGGCTTCACATTCAATAACCCTCCCAGATTGCAGATTCTTCATCCCATTTAGCCTCATAAGATAATAAAATCTCTTTTTATCAAAAGGTTTTGTGTAGAAATCCGCTTTCTGATCATCGGTGTGCAAATGTTCAATCCGAATTAACTTTTTCTCGTGACAGTCACGGATAAAGTGGTGACGGATTTCAATATGCTTTGTTTTCGAATGGTGAACCGGATTTTTAGTAATGTTAATCGTTGCTTCATTGTCCACATAGATAGGTGTATCTAAGAACTGCAAACCGAAGTCGTGCATCTGCTGTTGGATCCAAAGGATCTGCGAGCAACAGCTGGAGGCCGAAACGTATTCAGCCTCGCATGTAGAGAGCGCTACTGCGGTTTGTTTCTTACACTGCCAGGTGACGAGTCGAGTTCCGAAGAACTGACACCCAGCAGTGGTGGACTTTGCGTTTTGCTTGCAGCTCCCGAAGTCAGAATCAGCAAAACCAGATAAAGTAAAGTCACCCGATCGAGGGTACCACAAGCCGATGCTTGGGCAGCCCTTCAAATACCGTAAAATACGTTTCACTATGGTCAGGTGAGACTGCTTTGGATTTGACTGATATCTGGCGCAGAGACACGTCGGGTACATGATGTCTGGACGGAAGTCGTGAGATACATCAAAGAGCCAATGGTAGATCGGTACAATGTCTCGTCCATCTTCACACCTTGCTCGTCTGGACAAATTCCATGATTCTTCGCGAGGGGGGTGGATGCAGGACTGCAATCTGTCATGTCGAACTTGTCAAGCACGTCCTTTACATACTTCTTCTGGTGAATGAAGATTCCGTCGTGCATTTGCTCTACCTGCAGCCCGAGGAAGAACTTCATCTCCCCCATTGAGCTCATCTCGAACTTTTTCTTCATAACCTTTTCAAATTCTTTGCACAGGTCGTCGTTGGTGGATCCAAAGATGATATCGTCAACCTATATCTGCACGATTAACAAGTGGCCTGCTTCTTCCTTGGTGAACAAAGTGTTGTCTACTATGCCTCTTGTGAACCCGTTGTCCAGCAAGTATGTCGAAAGCGTCTCGTACCAGGCTCTCGGGGCCTGGTGAAGTCCGTATAGCGCTTTGTCCAGTAGATACACCTTGTTTCTATGCAGTGGGTCTGTGAACCCCGTCGGTCGCCCCACATACACTTCTTCTCTGATTGTTCCGTAAAGGAAGGCATATTTGACGTCAAGTTGATATACTTTAAAATCTTTCCACGACGCAAAGGCTAGAAATATCCGAATTGCCTCGAGTCTGGCAACCGGCGCGTAGACTTCATCATAATCTATTCCTTCCTGTTGACTGAAGCCTTGAACCACAAGTCGCGCTTTGTTTCTCACCACGACACCTCTGTCATCACGCTTACACTTAAAAACCCATTTCGTCTTGATTAACTTCTGATTTTTCGGCAGATCGACAAGTCTCCAGACGCCCAGTTTTTCGAACTGTTGCAGCTCCTCCTGCATAGCATTCACCCAACTATCCTCGATCAATGCCTCTTTGTAGGTTCTGGGCTCTATTTGCGAAATAAAACATTTTAATGAGACTTCTTTCTGCATATCAGCAATAGATGAATAGAAACATGTAAGAGCTTGATCTATTTGATGTCGGGTTTTGACACCACTTTGTAGGTTGCCAATAATTTGTTCTGAGGGATGATAAGACAATGTCCATGGCATAGGATTCTCAGGCACATTTACTTCCGATTCCAAGCTCGATATGTCAAGATCAACCGTTTGATCCTCAGCTTCCGTTGGATCCTCGTCAAAAGTCGGAGCGGGTTCCGCTTTTGTGTCGTCAGATTCGTCAAAAGATGGAGCTGGTTCCTCTGGTGGTTCATGAGCTGTTCCACTCGGTCCTGCTTCATAATCGTGAGTACCCACGGCGGGTTAAGAAACTTCTAGCGGTCTAAACACTGGCTCTTGTGATGCATTTTGCTGATACAGGTACATAAGAGCTAGTTCCTCCTCACTTGGCTCGGCCGGCAAATGAAACGACTCCCAGAGTTTATCGTAGTCGAACAGGAATCTTTGTCCGGGAAGTTGTGGCGATGGAGTGTGCTTTTGACAATCCACATGTAGGACTTGAATCACCTTCCCCAGGCATGGTACGAACACCCTTTTCAACGGGCTTGCGTAACCTACAAAGAAACCCTCATTAGATTTTGCGCCAAATTTACCGTTTTCATCAATAAAAGTACAAGGAGACCCAAACGGCTCCAGAAACTCAAGATTTGGCTTATAACAGTGCAGCAGCTCAAAGCAAGTCTTTTTGTACTTCTTGACAGTGAGAACTCTATTCAATGTGTAACAGGCTGCTGAAACTGCTTCACTCCAAAAAAAGATTGGAAGCTTGGATCGGCTAACATGGTACGGGCTGTCTTAATCAGGGTCCGATTCTTTCGTTCAGCAACGCCGTTTTGCTGTGGAGTGTATGGCGCACTGAATTCATGAAGAATTCCCTTTTCGTTGCAGAACTCGTACATCTTGTTATTCTTGAATTCCATTCCATTGTCGCTCCGAACCCTTCGGATTGGCAGTTTGTACGCCGTTTCCATCTTCTTGAAAAGCGTCATCAATGACTCAAAAGTTTGATCTTTTCGTTCCAAGCACACTACCCAAGAAAATCTCGTAAAGTCATCAGTAACCACAAGGCAATACAAGTCTCCGCTGATGCTCTTTACGTTGACAGGCCCGAAAAGATCCATGTGCAATCTCTCAAGAGGTAACCTGATTGAATTCATCATCTTCAATGGGTGTGACTTTCGAGTCTGCTTTCCCTTCTTGCACGCTATACAATCATCATTCGAGTGAAAATTCTTTAGATTAACACCATCAACTAAATCATTGTGTACCAAAAAGTTCATTTTGCGAACATGAATGTGGCCCATCTTTCGATGCCACATTATCGAATTTTTTTCTGTCGCTTTGGTTTTAGACACAAAACACTGTTTCTGATGTGATGTTGGCGTTGCGACGCTCATATCCAAAATATACAGATCATTTTCCCGCGGAGCTCGCAACAACACCATCTCATCAGGGATTTTAAACCCTGGTTTTAACACAACACATTCAGTTTTAGTAAAGTGTACACTAAACGCTTTATCACAGATTTGCGAGATACTGAGTAAATTGTTCATTAACTCTACTATGTAGTTCACTTTGTCGAACGAAATTACTCCATTTGACAGTGTCCCTTGACCAACGATCCTTCCACCTTGATTCCCAGCAAATCCAACATAGCTTCCGTTTATGGATTTGACATCATAGAGCAGAGCAAGCGTCCCAGTCATATGCCTTGAAGCGCCACTATCCATAATCCACTTCGATAGAATTGACTTGGGCAGCCCCTGCAACCATCAAATCAAATTTATTCAAACAATGAAGCCCATGATTTCTTTACTTCCGACACACTTTCGAACACAACATCACACTTTTCATTTGTTTTCGAAAAATCAAATGTGACATTTGGAACCTCTTCTTTCACAATTGATTTAACTTTGTTAGTTATTGGTGGAAATTCATCAAGAAACTTATCAACTTCATTTTCAAAATCAACCACATCATCTTTAAAAAGATTTGAATCGGTTTTTAAAGCGTTCTCCATCTTCTTGACCTCAACCGACGGTTTCGTTTTTGCGATCCAAGATTGATTTTCAAAAGTTTTTGTTTTAGGGTAAAACTTTGAAGTCTTGCTAGTCTTAGAGGATTCGCCAATCTCGAAAGTCAATTTCGGCTTATCCTCCGACGTCAACGATTCACCACGTTTCAAAATACGGATCGGAGAAACCATCGGCTTTTTGCCCTTTGTGTCAGTCGGAGATTTAGGTCGAGGTTTTTGAATGTTTGACTTTTGAACCATTGGTTTTGAAACAGCTTGTTTTTGAACACTTGGCTTTGAAACAGTTTGTTCTTGAATTGGTTTGACAACAACAGGTTTCTCAATGACTTTCTGACACTGTTTCGCCATGTGGCCGATCTCATTGCAGCGGTAACACACCCTTTTGTCATATTCGACAAAAGTAGATTTTACTAACTCTTCTTTCAACTTCTTTGCTGCATTGAAATCGTCCACAGCTTTTTGACTGAAAATATAATCTTTCTCATCGTCAACACTAGGACCAGCGACAAAAACTTCATTGATCTTCTCTTTCGGCTTAAACTCCTGCTTAGCCGATTTCTTTTCAAACCCGATTCTTTTGTTTTTAAAGGTGTTTTTCTTGTTTTGACCTTTACCAACCCCTTCTTTCTTTTCCGAACTTGTGGGACGTGAAGTAACAAACGACTTTTTGGGTTTCGAAAAGAATTCATTGTTATTAACTTCGTTAATGTTCATTTCAATCAATTTAAACACTTTTTCGACATTCTCGATTTTCACATTCTGAAGTGGGTACTCGAAGTCGGAATAAAGTTTGTCAGTTCCAACCATAGTGTATACCACCATGATCGGATCTTCATTCGTACTCTTTTCTGATTTCGGTACATATCGATCTAAGAAATTCCCTTCATCTTCAGAATCACTGACAGCCTTCTCAGATTGAGCTTTTTCAGATTTCTCACTCTCCTCATCCAACACCTGATTGACAACATTTTTGATAACCTGAGATTCGTTGTCGGTATCGGATGGTGAAAATGTGACATCTATGGTCTCAGGCAACTCATCTTCTATCGTTCTCAATTTGAGATTTAAAGCCGTTTCCACCCCATCTGGATATTTCTGTGTGTAATGACTCCACATTGGGGGTGGAACGCTCTTAAAGACAGGTGAAGCATGTGGCTGTTGGGGAACAATTTGTTCAAGAACGTACGAAGAAGCCACATAACTCATTAATTTCTTATCAATCCGATCGTTTTCAATTTTAACCAATTCAAGTTCCCTTTTAAGCGAAGCGATTGTGTCTAAATGAAAATTAACTTCTTGTTGTTTATCAAATAATGTTGCTTTAGCCAATTTTGTAGCTTTGTCATTTTCGACACTTTCTTTTTGTATCATCTTGATTGACCTTTTAAGAGTATCGTACGCCTCTTTCACTTGACTAAGGTCAAACTTAATCATATCAGCGTGGTGTTTCAACTCCTGATACTTAGTGTCTTTTTCAAGACACTCCGTGCATGGTTCTAAACACTGTTTGCACGGTGTTTCAGGGATTGAAACAACCTTTTCAACAACCTGCTCTACACTATTAACTTTACCGACATTGTTTGACTCCGACTCAGATAATTTGACAGATTTGCTCTCCTGAACTCTAGATTCCTCTCTTTTGATAGACACACTACTGACAGACTTTGACTCCTTGGATTCTGAGTCTACCTCTTTGAGTTTTCCCATAAGCGCTTTGTCAGCTACGTCTTTCAAAACTTCTCCAGTCATCTCTTTCGACACATCTATCAACTCTTCAACGACTACTTTTTTCTGTTCAAACCTTGGGCGGGATCCGGTCCTTGGTTCTTCAAAGTAACCTGCAAAAGATTCAGAAATGTTAGGAGGCAATACAGATTTCATTAAGCTTCCCAAAACCTCCTGCTCAGACTGGTAGTAATACACTCCAGCAGCTATTTCTTCCATATCGACCGTATTATCAGCAGAAACCTCTTCAGTAACTTCAGAAACATCCTCATTGACTGTTTCCGGTTCAGGTACTACCTCAGAAATCTCAACAACTTCAGCCATCATGGCTTGACCATCGCTACCGGGGATATACTTATCCCAGCTGAAACCTGCAGCAACCTTCTCGTCGTCTTGATTCACAATCAGTGCCTTTTCCGGTTTATTCTCTATCTGTGGCCTCTGAACAGTTTGCTGTTGATTTGGTCGGTGATATATCGCTTGCCTGTAGTAGTCGTTGGTGAAGGGTTTTGATGATTGTTGACTTCACGATTAGGACATTCTCGTTTGAAGTGACCGCGTTCTTTACATTTAAAGCATGTAACTTTCGACTTATCAAATCCTAACTTTTGATCTGGGCCTGATAGACTGTTCTGGCCTGTAATTTCCATGAAACGCTGAGCCTTGCGAACCAAACTCGCCATACACCACTTGATGTCAATTAACTCAAGCTCTTCGGGATCGATTTGGTCGTAATCCTCCTTCGTCATGTCAGGATTACCGATCCTCCCTGCGACTAAGCCCTCATAAGCCTCAAGAACGGAAGCGAGCAGTGTTATGTGTTGTTTTGCGGCTGTTTCTGTTATCTCGTTCCCATTCTTTATGTTTACCGCAATGTTGCACTGAACTCCAGAAACGTACGCCTGATGATTTGATCCTGTTGAGCTTTGAGGTGAAGGCTGTTCCTGAGCTTTGACATTTGGTTCAAAGTTCGCGAATGGTGAAAAATTCCCGGATTGCGAAGTGTTTGAAGAAACACTTGACGTGTTATCAGCACTAAACCCTGTATGTATTTTTGGACTTTGATTGGTTGAAGCTGTAGGGTTGCCTTTATAATACAACGATACATCCTACTGCACACTCGATGAGTTCATTTTCTTGATTTTCAGCAATTCCAACTCGTGGGCTTCAATCTTCTCGATGAATGAGCTGGGGTTGAGATTCACAAAATCATAATTATTCTTCAACATCATTAGATACGTTCCCCACTCATCATACGGAAGAGCATCACACAACTTATCAATCCATTCTTCATTTGTCTTTTTAATTTCCAAACGTTTCATTTCAACCACAAGATGACAGTATCGTTCGATTAACTGCTTTGTTGTCTCGCCTTTAATTCCAGTGAAGATATCAAATTCCTTTTTGATTAAGGCTTTCTTGCTCTTAATCATTGAAACACTTCCTTGGAATTTTAGCTGTGACGCTTGCCACATTGACTGAGCATTGTCTTCATGTTGCAGTAAAACGAGAATATCTTCTTTAATGGCCTGTTGCAAAATGCTCACCATTTTCTTTTCAGCTTTGAATTCGATCTGTTCAGATTTTGTCAAACTCCCGATGCCTTTTTCCAATCCCATTCCATTAACTGGTGGTTGATACTTAGCCTCTATTTTCATCCAACACTCGAAGTGATTGGCTTGCACCCAGTTTTTGAAACGACCTGACCAACCCGCATATTCGTCTAAACTCATGAGCTTTGGTGGCTTTTGCATAGTCCCCAATTCATTCTCCATGTTAACGTTCTGCATGATACTCGCCGGACTTTGCGTAGCCGTTAAACCACTACCCGCAAACAAGTTAAAAAAATCTTGATGTTCCATTTTAGTGACAAATTTCCAAAAATGTTTAACTTTTTGATTAACAGGTTGTTTTTATCGAAAACTTTTAACACAGATTGAGTTTCCAACACTTGATCACGTACGATACGGACAAAACGCTCAAAATATGGTTTTTACACTAAAACAGGTCAAATAAGCGAAACTAGACTCTAAGTGTATGTAAGAGCGGAACTACTTGTGTTCACAAAAGCGAAACTATGTGATGACCAAGTAAGCGAGACTAATTATTGACCTTACAAGAGGAACTACTAAATGACCTCAAGAGCGAAACTACTATATTGACTAATAAGCGAAACCACTCGAGCGAAACCTCAACACTGACATTTTGGAGCGAAACCTATGAGCGAAACCTCCGAAATGTCACAATAAGCGAAACTACACGAGCGAAACCACTTGTTTCTGATGTCGTATAAGCGAAACTACTCAATATGACACAAAAGCGGAACCAATTCTCGAGCCATTTTAAGTCACTTTTAAGCTGATTTTAGGTCTGAATTTCTCAAGGATTTGTTATTAATCAGTTTTACACTATATACTCAAATCTCAGTCCATTTTGTCCGTCGGAAAGGTCTGAAACTCAAAATGTGCTTGAAAAAGGCTTTGATTCGGGTCAACTAGCTCACAACTGGCTCTAAAACCAATTGTAGGACCGAATTTGACAGTTGTTTGAGACAATCGGAGCTAGCAACTACCGAAAATGCAACGGAAATACAAAATCGGCATGAATCAAAGCAAGAAAGGAGTAGAAACAGAAGTAATACACTTTAACACCGTTTTTCATTCAACTTTCTGAAAATACACGGGCAGCAGGTCGGCTACACACTTGACATCAACGTGCAAAATGAGAAAACACTTTGGGTATTTATAGGGTTGATAGTTTCGCTTATGTGGACAGTCCATATGAGCGAAACCTCTTAACAAGTAGTTTCGCTTTTATGGACATGTCCATATAAGCGAAACCTTTACATAACAAACCCAAAATTACATTTTCAAGTGGGGGTGTTTCTCTTTCTCCCCCCGTTAAGAAAATTTCGTCCCGAAATTTTAGGCTCTGCTTCTAGTTGCAGGGGTCTTGGGAAATAAGTGGGGGTATTTCTCTTTCATTCGGTCCTCACGTTCCCAGGTGTATTCTGGACCATGTCTTGCATTCCAACGTACTTTGACGAGTTTAACACTGCTCCTGCGGGTTTTGTTTATCTTCCAATCTGTAACCTCAACCGGTTCTTTGACAAAATGGAGTGTGTCGTCAATATGAATCTTGTCTGCGGGAATGACAACAGTTTCTTGCGTTGGACTCTTCTTCAGATTTGATACATGAAACGCATCGTGAACACCATTCAGCTCGGCAAGTAAGTCCAACTTGTATGCTACTAAACCAATTCTTTCCAGAATCTTGAATGGACCAATATAACGCGGATTCAACTTTCCATGCTTCCCGAAGCGTGCCACACCCTTCCAGTGTGATACCTTCAACAATACCATGTCTCCTACCTCAAACTCTAGAGGTTTCCTTCTTCGGACCGCATAGCATTTTTGTCAATCGCGAGCCGCCTTGATGCGATCTTGGATCTGTGCAATCTTATCTGTGGTTTCCTGGACCACTTCAGGACCAACTAATTGTCTATCACCTGCATCAGACCAACAAAACGGTGATCTGCACTTGCGGCCATATAGAGCTTCAAATGGAGCGGCTCCAATACTGGTGTGGTAGCTGTTGTTGTATGAAAATTCGACCAATGGTAAATGTTTATCCCAGCTACCACCCAGATCTATAACACATGCTCTCAGCATATCTTCCAATGTCTGAATAGTTCTCTCGCTCTGGCCATCAGTTTGCGGGTGAAATGCTGTACTCAGGTTCAACTGTGAGCGAAAAGCTTCTTGGAAAAACTGCCAAATCCTTGACACAAACCTTTCGTCTCTATCAGAGATGATCGAGAGAGGCACTCCATGACGTGCAACGATTTCTCTCATGTATATTTCGGCCAACTTGCTCGTGTTATCCTTCTCTCTGATGGGTAAGAAGTGCGCAGATTTTGTTAACCGGTCTACTATTACCCAAATAGTGTCATGACCTCTTGGCGTTTTTGGTAACTTTGTTATAAAATCCATTGAAATCTATTCCCATTTCCATTTGGGAATCTCAAGTTGTTGCAGAAGTCCTGAAGGCTTTGGTATTCAGCTTTTACCTTGGCGCACGTTAGACATTTGCTAACATAAACAGCAACGTCGCCTTTCATCCTAGGCCACCAATAATAATCCTTAAGATCTTGGTACATCTTATCCGCTCCTGGGTGAATAGAATACCATGACTTGTGAGCTTCATCAAAAATAACTTTTCTCAAACCACCAAACAGAGGAACCCAAATCCGTCTCATGAAACACAATGTTCCTTCCTCGTTTGGTACCAACTGTTTCTCCATTCCACTGAGATATTCCTCTTCAACGTTTCTTTCTTTCAAAGCCTCTTTCCGCGCGGCACGAATGCGCAGGGAAAGATCTGTCTGGATAATCATCTCTAAAGCCCTAACCCTTATGGGCTTGATCCTTTCTTTTCGACTTAGGGAATCGGCGACCACATTCGCCTTCCCTGGATGATACTTGATCTCGCAGTAGTAATCGTTCAACAATTCGACCCAACGTCTTTGTCTCATATTTAGCTCCTTCTGGTCGAATATGTGTTGCAGACTTTTATGATCCGTGAAGATTGTACACTTTGTACCATATAGATAATGTCTCCAAATCTTCAACGCAAATACCACTGCGCCTAGTTCCAAATCATGCATGGTATAATTCTTTTCATGAACTTTCAATTGGCGCGAAGCATAAGCTATAACTTTCTGGCGTTGCATCAACACGCAACCCAAACCTTGACGCGAGACGTCACAGTATACCATGAAATCATCAGTTCCCTCTGGTAGCGATAAGATCGGCGCATTGCAAAGCTTGTCTTTCAATAACTGGAATACTTCTTCCTGTTTGATTCCCCAATCAAACTTCTTATCCTTCTGCGTAAGGAAAGTCAGGGGTTGAGCGATTTTTGAGAAATCCTCAATAAACCTTCGATAGTACCCAGCCAAACCTAAGAATTGTCGAATCTCGGTTGGCGTTTTTGGAGTCTCCAAATTCTTTATTGCTTCAGTCTTTGTGGGATCCACATGGATTCCATCTCCATTAACCACGTGTCCAATAAATTGGACTTCGCGTAACCAAAATTCGCACTTCGAGAATTTGGCATACAACTTTTCCTTTTTCAGCAACTCTAAAATAGCTCTTAAATGTTGTTCGTGTTCATTCTTCGTCTTCGAATAAATCAAGATGTCGTCAATAAACACAATCATGAACTTGTCGAGGTACGGTTTACAAACTCGATTCATCAAATCCATAAAAACAGCTGGCGCATTTGTCAACCCAAACAGCATTACCAGAAACTCGTAATGTCCATATCGAGTTCTAAAAGCGGTCTTGGGAATACTTTCCTCTTGTTTCTCAGCTGGCGATAACTTGATCGCAAATCGATCTTCAAGTAGTAGCTTGAACCTTGCAACTGGTCAAATAAATCATCAATCCTTGGCAGGGGATATCTATTCTTGATAGTCAACTTGTTCAACTCCCGGTAGTCAATACACATACGAAAATTACCGTCTTTCTTTTTAACAAACAGAACTGGAGCTCCCCAAGGTGAGAAGCTTGGTCTGATGATTCCCTTATCTAACAACTCTTGAAGTTGTGTCGACAACTCCTGCATCTCTGACGGTGCAAGTCGATAAGGTGCTTTAGCCACATGCGCGGCGCCTGGTAACAAGTCAATGTGAAACTCCACTTGCCTTTGTGGCGGTAATCCTGGCAAGTCTTCACGACAGGGATGTCTTCGATCTTTGGCTCAGCAGCTTTCTTATCCACGATGTGTGCCAAGAAGGCAGCACATCCCTTCCGTAAACACCTTCGAGCTTTTAGGCAGCTGATGATTCTTAGAGGTGTATCGCGCTTTTATCCATGAACTACGATCGTTTCTCCATCTTCTGTTGGGATGTGAATGATCTTTTCGTGACAGACAATCTCAGCCTTGTTTCTTGACAACCAATCCATCCCTACTACCACATTGAAACTTCCCAACTTGACCGGCAGTAGATCCAAAGTGAACTCACGCCCTCCTAACTCGATTACACAACCTCTGACAACTTCATTTGCTTCAACTAGCTTTCCATTAGCCAGTTCGATCGAGTACGGAATATCTAATCTAGTAGCAGCTAACCCAAACATATTCTTAAATTCTAACGACACGAAGCTATAGTCGGCACCAGTATCAAACAAAACGGATGCAAAGCGTTGGTTTATAGGGAACGTACCAGTAACAACATTGAGATCCTGGCGCGCTTCCCTCGCCTTGATGTTAAACACTCTTCCGCGGGCTTGATTCAGCTGCGGGCATTCCTTCATGAAATGCCCAACATCCCCACAGTTAAAACAGCCAGTCTTTGCCCATTACCACCTCCGTTCCCAGCTTGAGTGTTGTTTTGAATTCAATTCGCATTACCAGCTTGATTTGCATTGTTCCCTCGGTTTCCATTTCCACCATTATTCCCTTGCGGACGATTGCCATTTCCACCACGGTTGTTGTTCCTATTACCAAAACCTCCTTGGCCACCTCGGCCAGCACTAACCCAGCAAGTATCCTTCAAATGGCCAACTTTCCCACAAGCTTCACATATTTTTGGCCCACACTGGCCAGAATAATGACGCTGGCAGGTGTTACACTTGGGCTGTGTGCCCATATAACCCTTCCCTTTCTTCCCAGCACCAGTTGCAGCTTGGACCGGTGTGCTTGATTCTCCTTTCTTGCCAGATGACTCTACGTGAGTCTCTTTCTTTTTCTTCTCAAAATTTGAAAACTTGTTTAAGCGAATGGCCTCCTCATTAAGAGCTACGCTCAGATCGATGGCCTCTGTGATTGTCACAGGCTTGGAAGTAGTGACCATACTCATGATCTGAGGTGCTAAGCCCCAAATAAAGTGCTCGATTCGTTTGAATTCCGGTGTAACCATATTAGGTACCACATGAGACAAGTCGTGGAATCTCTGAACATACTCTGCAATCTTGGTACCTTCCATTTTCAAGTGCCAGAATTCAGTTTCCAGCTTCTTAATCTCCGCACGCGAGCAATACATTCTTCGCATGAGCTCATTTAGCTCATTCCATGTCATTGCATAAGCAGCAGCTTCACCCAAAGTTTGCACTTGTAAGTTCCACCAGGATAGGGCTCCATCCAAAAATAGCCCAAAAATGTAGGTCACTTGTTGCTTGGGAGCACACTTGCTCATTTTGAGAACAGACTCAGTCTTCTCTGCCCATCTTACAAAAGCAACAACACCTCCGGTGCCATCGAAGTTCACGGGCTTGCAGTCGAGGAACTGCTTGTAAGTGCACCCTGCACATACGTTAGAATATACAAATGGTATTAGTGAACGTGCTATAAATATCCAAATGTATCGTAGTATGTCTCAAATGACTAAATGTTACCATGAGGTGGATTGTTATTGCCGTTGTTGTTCGAATTGCTTCCACTGGTTCCTCCTTGTGAGGCTGCATACTGCGCTATGGCGGCAGCAATGATTCCTTGGAGTTCTGCCTTGTTGGCAGGCATACACGTCTCGCGTCTTGGAGGCATCTTCTAAAAGATGTTTTACGTAGGTCAGGCCATAATAAGTATAAGGCATACGTATGTAACGACAATATCAAACACATAACATCTCATGTTATAAATAAATCAAACACATAACATCACATGTTATAAACAATCAAGCCAACATCACGTATAATGAGAATATTGCGATTGCGCTATCATAAATCAAGACCACAATGTAAGGTTTACAAGTTCATAACGAGAAAAGAGTAAACGTCGCATATGAAGCCAGTCCTCCTCCATAGCGCGATGAGAGCGCATCAAGTATGCTATCTGCTGCTCAGGAGTCCAAAAACGAGCGGCAGAATCGGGTGAAAGTGGACGCGGAGGGTGTGATACTGCAGGTGAGGTCTGGTAATGGCACGGTGGTCGCTGAGCTCTCTCCAGCTCCTGCACGCGACGGGTCAGCGCCTCCTGCTGTATCATGAAAGATGTGAGAATATCCTCCGTAGAATACTCCACGTGGTATGGGTGATACGGATCAGGCGGTGGAATAATGGGGGGCGTAGTCTAGAGGAATGGCTCACTAGATGGAGCGAAGGATGGTACAGTAAATGGTGCAACAGTGGGAACAAAAGTAGGATGAGAAATCTGGGGCACAAACTGGTCTCCTCCTGACACAAAAGGTGTATGACCAAAAGGCTGACGAGATGAACCCTCTCCAGGACGTGGTGGAGGTATGTCCTGAAGAAACGTGATAGGTAAGTCTGTGCGGCGAGCATCTGGGGTGTGTGTGGGAAGCAAAGGAACATCAATGGGAGCTGAAACATGGGCTGAAATGGGGGCTACAAGGGGTGTAACTGGTATCACAAAAGGTGGGTAATCATCGTCATCATCTATCCACCCGTTGCGGGTGTGAGCGTATCGTAGATCAAGATGGGTCGCAAAAGGTGCACGGTCGAACAGCACCGGCACTGGATCAGGAAGTGCTGCAACAACAGGATCCTCTATCAAAAGTGGAACATCAACATGAGCATCAACAGCATGATCATCCACCAACGGTGGAGCAACAACAGAATGATCGTCAACAGGTATATCATCAACAAAAGGAGCAACAGCAGGTGCATTGGCCTGAACAAGGTCATGCTCTAACGCGGGGTCAGGAGCAACTAGAGGCTCTGGGGCCACAGCAGGCTCCGGATCAACAAACTCCATATCAAAATCAGCTGGGTCGTCAAACAAAGGATCGACAGGGGCTACAGGATCCTCTAGGGGCTGGTCTAAGTGAATGAACTCAATATCCTGGTCAGGATCAAAACCAGGTGGAAAAACAGGATCTGGATCATCATCAGCATCATGATCAAACTCGAAGCTATGTGCGGGAGCAGGTGCAGGCGATGACGCCATGCAGGGCCGGTGTCGTGTGAGTGGTGTTGCACTCTCTGTGTATGCAAAGATGCGGACGCCACAGACTCAAAGGAGTCTGGAACAAGTGAATGAACGGGAGCCTCCTCTGCAGGAGTCTCAGCAAGAAGTAGGATATCATCAGCAGCAATAAGGGCCTCACCCTCAAGGTTGGCCTCCTCAAACAGATCGACATCGTCGTCAGAAACGACATCGAGGGGCATATCAACAAAAGGATAAGCAGCAAGGGGTACATGAGCAGGGATCACCGCGAGTGGTTAATCCCCAGCGAGATGGCCATCAGTAGTATCGGAAGTGTCAACCTCGTGCTCCGATGAAACTATGTCATCTTATACTATAGCCATGGGATCTGTATGTCTGACTCTCCAGTGATGAAGGCATGATGTCTGTAACACAAACACACATATGCACAAACAATCAATCATATAATCAAATAAGCATGTTAGTCACCAATAAGCAATCAAATAGTTCTCCTAGTCCCACTAGTCTAACCTCCCAGCCTCTCAGACTGAACCTCCTAGTCTCTCAGACTAATTCGCTGGTCTCCCTGACCAAAACCTCCCCAATCTTAAAGATTGGTCCCTCAGTCTTCCTGACTGAATCCCTGGTCTCCCCGACCAACCCCCCAGTCGATAAGACTGAATCCCTGCTCTCCCTGACCAACCTCCCAGTCGATAAGACTGAATCCCTGGTCTCCCTGACCAACCTCCCAGTCGATAAGACTGAATCATAATTTTTGAAAAAGTGCTCATACTTTTTGTTTGAAAAAATGTTTTGTATCTGGGATATGGACGTAGTGTATGCAATGTAAAAATGTTTTCGTGAGAGCCCTAGTGATCATAGTCTAGACTCGAGAGGGAATCCTAGTTCGCTATGATCAAGGCTCTGATACCAAGCTGTCACACCCTGGCTTTGCGGAAGCGTGGGTTTGTTTGGTGTGACTTCTTAATACCATAGCTTAATCGCAACAAAGCTATATGAAAGTAAAACCGTGATAATCATCCATTACTTCAAGTTTTGAAATTAAAATACCACAACATTGTTTTCAAACGTCGACACATGCAACGAAAATACAACACAACAAAATAAAATCTTGTTCAAAAGACACAACCACAAACATGAAATAAACATAGCTTAAGACTTGTGACTCGTCCAGGCAAAAGTCACAACCCTAAACTTGGATGACATCACTCCTCTTACGCAGCATGTAGGCATAGCATACCTCGCAAGATCCCTAATTCCCTGAAATACATGTAAGTTGAAAAATCAACAAAAGTTGAGCGAGTTCATGTGTAAGTGAGTATGTAAAAACCCTTGTATGTATGAAAAATCCCTTGTATGTAGCAAATAAGGAAAAATGAGATCACCATTGGTTTGCAAGGCCAATGATATGTGTGAAGTGCAGTAGGAAGACTCAAACCTAGCAGATTTTTGCTTCGGGCTCAAAGTCACCCCGAGGTCCGTTCAGTTGGGCCTGGAGTTGGGCTCACTACACCCAGATAGATATACCGCAAATGACCCTCGGTCCTACAATGAGGATTAATGGCCTCTAGTTTCCACCCTTCCCACTCACATGATCTAAGTAGTAACCCTCCTTACGCTAACCATACCATGTATAAAAGTATCCGTAAACATTGTAACATGTATTTCACCCCCGAAGTATAAAAACTGAAAACAGTTAAGAGAAAAGGGGGACATGAACTCACGGAAGTGCGTCTCGAAATAGTAAATCCCAGTCAACCTGCTGTGTAACGACCTACACGTACTAATTTCTATTAGACGGACGGCCGTGCCTTGGCTTAAGGTTTAATGTTTTGGGAAATAGTTAGGCAACTATTCCGTATTTACACTTCTTAATTATTTACAAATATATTCCTTCCCAAGGATGGGGGTTTTAATACATGTGTGTTTTTATAATTCCGAAATTATATTTTTAAGTCTCACTTGTCTAAAATATTTTGTCTCCAAAATATACATATTTTTCCCAAAAATATTATATTTTATTCCATACAATTTCCAAAATAATACTTTTATCAAAAAACGCATTTAAGAGTATTTTCCGAAAATACATAAGTTACATTTTAAAGTTCGTGTGGTAAAAACAATACTGGTGTAACTTAAATATTTATTTGTGAAGGCGTTGGTATTATTTTTGGAGTCGTTACTTCTCAGTGTATTCAAGTTATATTATGTTTACTCTAAAAATAACATATCTAGTTCACAAAATAATCATAAAATCACACAAGCGTTTTACTATGAAATATATATTCGAAATATATATTTAAGAAGTTTTATTTACGAAAGTTCCACCTCCGAATACTTGGTTATTTTGTAATAAAATTCATGGCGAAATTTATTTTGGAAAAACAAGTTAAAAATATATTTATAAACCTTTGTTACAAAAATATCTCTAAGTGTTATGTTTTTGGAAAAATTTCGCCAGAGTTTCCTCTGTAACTGGAGGTGGCCACGCTTACTAGCGTATCATTTTCTTTTCAAATATCAATCAATCAATTTTCCAATCATCAATATACCATATTCAAACATCCAACTTGTCAAAATAAGTCTAAATCGCAAACTCATGAACTTGTAAGCTTTGTAAAAATATGTAGAGATTTTCTAACATATTTAGTGGATCTTGTCATCTTTAAAAATAAAATTAGTTTCTTGAAAACCTTATTTTTAAAGAACTTGTAGTTTTACAACTTCTAGTCAAAATTTTTGAAAATATTTCTTTGTTAAATCTTCTTGTTACACAAGTGTTTACACACTTGCTTTTTCACTAAAATGCTTGTAGTTATGTAAGATCCGGGTTTTTAACAAGACTTGTATATTTCACTTCGTTCTTCCGAAAAACCACTTGTAGATCTTTAGATCTACTAGTTTTGAATCTCATTTTACAAGAAAAAATTCATTTACACAAGTTCATGTTCATGAGTGGAAGGGTTCATTATCTTACAACTTTTACACTTAACATATTACTAGTTCATGTTCCATGAACATGATCTAGTATGGTTAGATGACGATCCGTCCCACTACTAGCATCAAACAACATAAAATAATCACATATAGACAAGATTTACAAGATTTACACCACTAGTTACTCTTTATCCATCTAGTTCATCATTCTTTCAAGACTTTTAGTTATGATCTTTTGTGTTTTTGATTTTTAACCGTTAAATCTCTTATTAACCACTTTCAACAAGAACAAGAGGATGTTTAGAAGCACTTACTACTAGCTCGAGGCTAGGGAAGAATCAAGGCGTAAACAAGGTGGATAAAAGAAGTATAGAGAGGTTCTTGAGTTTCCGAAAGCACCGAGCCTCCTCGTATGTCACCTTGCACCTTTGTGTGTATGTAATGTTGCTAGATCAAGACTTGATGATGATGGTGGTGGCACTAGTGTTCTCGGCCGAACACTAAGGAAGAGGGAGAGAGAGAGCAAATTTTGTGAAGTGTTTAGTGAATGAAAGGGTTATCTCTTAAGCATTCTTATAATCCATCTTGGTGCTTTTATCCATCATGTATTATGTTCACAAGATATTAGACAACACTAAATAAAATAATCAAAGAAATGATGGTGTGTCCCCACCCTTGGGGGACCGATCGGATGAGGGGGGGGGGGGTTATGGTTGGGTTTCAAATGGATAGTTAAGTTCTAGTTAGGTTTTAAGGATATTAATTAGAGTATTAAGTGTGTAGTATAATACAAAGGATGTTAGGGTGTTCGGGGACCCTAACTAGCTCAGAAAAGTGTAAACAATATCATTGACAATATTTTTATGTTCCGGGTAAAGTCCGGTTGTTCGGTTGGATATTGATCCGTTAAAGTGTCAAGTAAGCATTTAGAGTGTCTTTTATAGTGTTTTTAGTGACACAATAAATTCCCGACACCTTGGAAAGTGTCTAGTATCATTTTACCAAGTTTTTGCACTTTACTAGTTATGTTAAATGCTGAATTTTTGTATAAAGTGCAGAATTTGGTAATTAAAGTATGTTTTAGGCACATCCGGTCACTATAACTATCACCTAGTGACGCAGTTTTACAATCCTCACCTCCCTACACTCCCTACTAGTGTAGTAATCTATTTCCGACTCCTACTGGCCTCAGAGACAGTATCTGTCTAGTGCTGACAATGTCAGCATGTTTACTGGGTTATCCGTTCATTGTGCTACTGCTAACTGTGCTTTTGTGCATCAAGTTTGTCACTATAGTTTTGTGTGCAATAAATGGAGTGACAGCAATAAAGTATGATGCATGAATAGTAGCAGTTTAACCATAATTGTAAGCAAGCACAGTAATTAAGCATTAATTAAGTATTAATTAATTTGTACGGATACCTGGTTTGGTGAGGGTTGTCACACTTTCTGAAAAAAAATAACATTTTTAAATGCCCAAATTCATCCTTTCCATTTCGATTTGACATAGATATGGGAGAAAATAAAAATAAGATATAGCTGAGTTTGGTACCATATCTTTTGGATTTCAATAAAAATAAGATATAGCTCTCGCTTTTGCTTTTTCTTTTTCTTTTGGGGCCAAAACAGCTTAGTGCTTCATGCTTATTAAACCAAGCTACTGGGTTGAGTTTGGTATCTAACTATAAATTGCAAAAGGATATCACTATGACAATGACACTAGCCATACAAACGAATTGTAAATGGCTACACAAGCTAAACCATTTAACCAGGTTAGAGTTCACCTTTTCGACAACATTATCTACTCAAGTGGGAGGTGGGTTTGGGTTATACGGACCTACCGACCTAAACCAAACACGAGTTGCCAGCCCTGCTTTCGACCTCTTACCCAACATGCCTAACCCACCAACATTATCACTTAACTATAAACAAAGAAAGAAGGCTCAGGTACCTTAACTGGCTGGAACTGTCTCTCTAATGCTGGATATTATTCAATATGTTTTCAGTATTCATCAAGTGTATACACTGCCACCTAAGATGCATCAATAGAAAGAATAAACTAAATAACTTTAAAAATCAAACTTAATATATGTAACATGAAGCAATGTTTAGTACCAAATTATGAAAAATATAATTGCTTACCTGCAATTCACCTCTGGTAAGGGCTCATTTTAATATATTAGCAGCATCAATAGCAACTTCTGCTGCTCCAGCTCCAATTAAAGTGTAAACCTCATCAATAAAAAGAATGATATCATCACTTTGTGTTGTTTCTTCCTTTAACTTCTTTAATCTTTCTTCGAATTCCCCACGGTATTTTGTGCCAGCAACAAGACGACCCATATCTAGGGTAATATACCTGAATATATAAGAATGATGTTATATACTTGCTGAATAGTGTTATATACTTGCTGAAAGGTGTTATATACTTGCTGAATGCTGAATGGTGTTATATACTTGCTGAATGATGTTATATACTTGCTGAATGGTGTTATATACTTGCTGAATGCTGAATGGTGTTATATACTTACTGAATGGTGTTATATAATTATTGAATTGTGTTATATAGTTACTGAATGGTGTTATATACTTCCTATGATTAAGGTGGCGGTTATGGAAAGTTTTTAATTAATTGAATTAATGATAAAATTACTTGTTTACCCTTTTCAATTAATTTAGATCTAATGGCTTAGATTCTTTCTTACCTTTCTCACACTTTTGATCTTTTTTACAATAACCTTACCCTATATAGGTATATATATGCACACAATATTAAAATTTAAATTGAGAGAATCTATAATAAATAATAATAAGAACAAATATAATGATGAGTTTTAAATAAAAGAAATGTAAAATTGTGAGGTTGAAGGAGAGATTGTCATGCGAAATTACTATTATCATATATAATATAATAATATTAAAATTTAAAGTCAGAAAATTTATAATAATAATTTAAAGTGTGAGAATTTATAATAATGATGATGATGATGGTGATGGTGATGATGATGATGTTGAAGGAGGAGGAGGAGGAGGATAACAAAAATATTTTTGTTAAATAAATTAAAATTAAATTTGGTAAGATTGAAGAAGAGATTGCAATTTTCATTAATTGGAGTCTTATTATTAATATTTAGATGTGGTGGTTATGTAATAGTGAGGAGGGAGAGAGAGATCGAACCCCTAATCTCTCGTGGAAACTTAAGAGAAAAGACCTACAACAAACTCCACCACCCTAAATATTGATTATAGTATCAACCCAGTAAAATAAAAATAACATGATCAAGAAGCACAAAAAAGAAAAAAAAAGTTATAGAAAACATAGGCCGCCACATGGTGTTTATAACTTTTATATATTTTCTAAGTTAAAACTACGAAACTTAATTTAAACAAAACAAACAAATAGACCTGGTGTAGTCCCATTCAAAGCAACACTATTAGTAGTCTGTGAGAGTGTGATGAGGGTAAATAGAAGATAAAACGGTTGCCTCAACTAGACTATTGGTTCCAAACTTTTTTCTATTTTTATAGTTTGAAGTATATGAACTCATATAACATAAAATGTAGCTAAAAGAATCAAAACAAGCAACCACACACAAGTACTAATAATAGATGTCTATTATGTCTAACATACAATAATAGGTAAACTATAATAGCCACATATAATATAGCTAAGTGATGTGTATTGGTGTATGTATAAAAAGTTTGAATCTCACACAATCTGGGTTTTAAAATGGAATTACAAAACTAAACCTCAAAATTTGGCAAGTGTACTAGTTTTGATATACTAAACCTCTGTTAGGTCCTAGTTTGAATAAAATAGCATAGTATCAACTAAAGAACTATTCAAAGCAATAAAAAAGAGAGAGTAAAAAAGTAGGAAGAAATAAGCATGGAACGGGCTGAGAACGCAACATACGAACTAAAAGTCAGGAATAGGAGAAATGAGTGTCTATTCAGGGAATCCTAATGATAATCCGAATGCTACAAGAATCAGAAACTCGGATATAAATCGGGCTCTAAGGATTCGACTCGAATGAGGTTCACTAAGGTGTCCTAAATCTCCTCTCGGTCTCAATAGGGACAATAAGGCTAACCCAAACAGTCGTGTAAAGCTCATCGGGTAGTGAAAGGATCTCCTCTAGGTCTCTCCTAACATCGGATGCTTACACGCCCTAATCACTGGTAAGAAGATCATATCAGCCAAATCAAACTATTTTCACACTATTAGATAATTCTTTATTTAATTTTCGTGAAAAGCAGTCCAAGACGATTACCAGTATTGTTTATCCACTTAAAGAAAATGAATAAACATTTCAAGTTCCATTACCTTGTCATATGAGTAAGGTTATTATACTGATGTACTAGTGTGTCCCACTTCAGGACATACCACCGCGATCAAGGTATGCACAAAGCTTCCTCGTAGAAGGTGAGGACACCGAATTCATCCCTTTTGTTTTACAATGTTTGACAATTGGTGATCAGGTCAGTAGTTTCATACAACAAAGAGACCAATATCCAACAAGGGTGAGGCAAGTACCACATATTGGTATGATTTATGCGTTTTGCATAGTTGAATAACTCTCTAGGAGAGCTTCTTCAATTAATGGGTTTTTACCATTTTAGCTCTTTTAAGATATCTTGGTTGTGCCTAGGTCAGCATATATCTGGATGCAGCAAAAGAACAACCCCGATGGTGGTGGACGGTGGTGGAAGTCCTGTTAATTCAAGATGTAGCTCACACGGACCCGTTCCAACTACTTATATCTTGAGTTGGTTGCTTGTTAAACCCGTATGGTATTGGTATGTCATTGTTTTTAGACGGCTGTTCCACCTGATATAACAATTAACAACTATCAATAACAACATACGACTAGAAAATAACTGATGTAAGTCCCTATCACACGTGGATCAATACGAGATTGACAATCAATCAAGGGTGCAGGATCCCCTTGATAGATTACCGAACACAGAAACATGTAATATGATGAAGAACACGTAAAACACTTTAAACCGATCTTTTGTAATTAACGAACATGAATCTTTACAATCACTCAAGATCTCACACCACTCGAACTCACAGCCTTTCTCGGTGTTTTCTATAACTCCTCTCTTTGCCTGTCTAGAATGTCTACCCTAAACCCTAAAGCATGAACTGTTTATGTACACACAGCCGTGCAGACTGGGCTAGGCCCATATTACATAAAACACAAATACGGAATTAACAAAGACACAAACTCGGAATTACATTAATAATTGAGAAACTCGGAATCCCTTGAAGTCTTCATATCCAAGTCTTGTTCAAGATATCCAAAGACCAAATCATAAACTGTTGTCACATAACATGCACCAACAAACTCCCCCTTGACAATATCTTGCAAAGCTGAAATTAGTCTTTAGAATCTCCAGTAGTCTTTGGCCTTTGGGTAACATCAGCTTCAACATGAATTCTGTCAGCAACGTTGACGAAAACTAAATACTTACGTTAATCATTTCCACAAAGTACTAGTTTGGTTGAAGACCCATGCCAAACTCAATGGTCCCATTTTTGTAAGCTCCAAAGGCCATGGCCAAGCACATTGTTGCAATGCCACATATTTACATTTTTTATTCCATATATTCTTCAAAGATCAATAAGATACATGAAAGTGAATAATAATAATAATAATACATACAAACATTTGAAATCACGGTTCTGTGTGTTTATCTCAAGTGTAATAATTTTCTTTTAAAGTATGGCGTTTAAATATGACCAATTTGACTAGAAAGCCAAATCATTTTGAATTCAATAGAATTAAAAGATTCAGCTGTTATTAAAAAAATTGAGTTCAATAGAATTAAAAGCTTCAATTGTTATCCAAAGGTAAAATCGTACTCCAACTGTTATGTGGATGTAAATTAAGAGAATTTCATATATAAATATCAATTATGATATATATATATATATATATATATATAAATACACAATATTTCAAAATGAGGTTCTAAAACATTCGGGGGTCCAAACCTAGGGTTTGCTTTTTTATAAAGTAGATAACGCTGTATAGGACGAGTATGCAGTTATCAAACTAGGGAATAATAATAGGTGTGTGTTTACCTGACTCAACAAAAATAGCAGGATTCATTGAGACGTTTGAGAGCTACAAGCCTGGCATATGACAAACACACTTATATAATCTGAACAAATACAAAAAACAAAAAAAAAGGTTGAAGTATCTTCTACTTTTTATATAATACAAATTTTACATGTCAAACTTTTGGTGGGAAAATATATAGATCACATTATTAACTAAAAATCACACCTTAATATTACAATTTTGTTTTAATCCATATAAGATTTTATAAAACTATATTTTTTTATTTTTTTTTATTTTACAACATGGCTTGATTATCCTTTTTTTTTTTTTTTGCAATTTCACCTTTGACTTTCTCAAGTAGTTCAAATGGATTTGGATTTTACCTTTCTCAATTGAGCCCTTGAAACGCCAAGAACAATCAACATGCTATATTCTGCTTGTAAATGATTAGCCAGATCCAATTGTGATGTGAAATCAGTGAATAACACCAAACCTAACATTTATAACCAACAAAACAAGCATAAAACACAAAATCCTTATAACTCCACATCAAATAAAGAACAAAAAAAAATCCTCATAACTACACGTCAAATAAGGAACAAAAAAAACATGTATTACAAATTCTTCCTCATTTGTTTATAGATCTTTTCTAGAACAAGCTTGTACAAAAAAAAATTCAAAAAAATATATTTCGTAATGAATTTCTTGATTTTTCAAACTACTTTGAGTTGGTATGCGTATATTTTACGTCAACACCAACAAAATCAAAACATACATGTCCATACAATTAATTAAACCAAAATTCTTAATTTAGTACAATTGAAAACAAGTCATGTTTTATATAAATGTAAAGAAAGAGTATGAGGTAAATCAAATTAGATAAAAATAAAATAAAAGCTCTTACATTTGCACTGAAAAAAGAGATGCCATCTTTAGGGCCAACATATGGATGAATGAGAGAAGACACGGTGCGGCGGTGATTATAATGAAAATGGTATTGTGTTCGTTTAAATAGAAAGTGTGGGGTTACCCTAATGCAAATTTTACTATAATCACCCTATGCATTTTAAGAGCTTTCAAAATGGAACTGAACTATTATAGAAAATTTCATTTTGATCTATCATAATGCAATTAAGTTATTCTTTTACTAGTAAATTAGAGTTTTCGGCCTAAATATAACGAACCGACAAAGTTGATCCTTTATGTTCATATGTTGGATAATTTTCGTCATGTTGTTTAACGACTCTTTTTGCATGTAAAGTTTGGTCACGTGTCTTGCACATTAATAGGGCAAATTGTATTTTTTTACTCTTTTAATGAAAAAAGTAAATTACGTTTTTGGCGTATGTGGTTATGTTACTTTAACTCTATCAGCTCAAAGGAATAAGGAATTTATGACAGTTTGGACCCCAATGCCACTTTCCTAACCTTTTTAGCCCCAAAAATTAACTCCACCCATGTTATTCGTTAAAATCCAGTTACCTGTATTACATGAGGGTCACTTTACTCAAATCTTGTTTAATATAAGAGGTAAATTAAAATATGAAGGAGACTAGCTTATAAACCCGTGTATTACACATGATTAAAAGAAATCTAGATTAACTATTATTTTAATTTGTAAGTGTTATAAACCTGTGTATTAATTGGATTAAATATATAAAAAAAAGTAAATCAGAAATTTCTATATACTCTTATCACACGATTAAAGAATGTAATAATATTATAATCTTATACATTCATAAATCATGAATTTTATCACACGGGTTGAATATATAAAAAAGGTAAATCATAAATTTCTGTATAATCTTATACATTCGTAATTCATGAATTTTATGACACGGGGTTGAGGAAATATAAACTATATTCTTATAAAAATGTGTAACACCATTAATAAATGTAAACACTAAATGTAATAATATTATAATCCTATCACATAATTGAATATGTGTATTGTTGATGAGTATATCAATTATTTTATAAATTACAATATTATTCAAATTTTCGGTGTGATAAATTCAAGGGATATTGGATTTAAAGAGTAAGTTACTATTTTGGACCCTGTGGTTATATCACTTTTACCTTTTTAGCCCAAAAAGGAATCTTTTAACATTTGGACCCTCAACGTCTTTTTTTTTTTTACTTTTTTTGGCCCATAACACTAATCCATCCATTTACTTGGTTAAAAACCTGTGTGCCTCTCACATGAGGGGCATTTATGGCAATTCACTAATAAAATACCCACCTTCTATCAAATCTCGTCACCATCTTCCATTCAATTCTGGCCCATTAAACCCTATTTTCAACCATCAAAATCTTCTATTTTGATCTTGCCACCAGTGGCGAAGCTTGACCCGAATGATCGGGGGGTCGAAAAGGTATATACCAAAAAATTTCTATAGAACCGGGGGTCGAAAACGTATATACCCAGAAATTTCTATACGAAAACTACATATATAATACTACTAAGCGAAAAGTTCGGAGGGTCGGGCGGCTCTCGCCGCCCCTTCTATAATTCACCAATGCTTGCCAACGTCATCGCCGGTAAAATCTCTTTGTTTTTTTTTTTTTTTTTTTGGATTCTGGATTGGGTTAACTGATTTTACTAGATTTTCAAATTGTGTATGGCTAGATTGCGTATTTAATGGGAGTTGTTGATTCTGCACCACCATCAAAATGTAGAAAACTCAAACAATCATCAATCAATGGCTGAAACTTTAGCCCATGATTCAGTTGGTTCAAAGGGATCAAGAGAGTCGAATTTGTTAGACTAATAGCCGAAATATTACAGTCTTTTAGGTATACAAATACCATTGCAAATCTTGAAAAAAGAATCCGACATTGCAGTTTCATCAGGTTTAATCATTTTACATAAAAATACAAGAAGATTGGAATTTTCTAGTTTATAAATTAGAACCCATTTGCAGCAACTTGATTATAGGTGGGTGGTTGTGGTGTTAGGGACGACGGTGGAAGTGGGTGGTTGCAAGAGATGGTGGAGGATGGGTGGTTAATGGTGTTAGCGGCGGCTATGCAGGTGGATGTTTGTGGTGTTAGGGGAGGCGGTGGAAGTGGTGGTTGCAAGAGATGGTGGAGGGTGGGTGGTTAATGGTGTTAGGGGCGGCTATGGAGGTGGGTGTTTGTGGTGTTAGAGGCGGCAATGCAAGTGGGTGGGCAGGTGGCTGAGGTGGTGTGTGGTCGCCGACATGGCTGGAAAACCATGATGGTGTCGGTTTTAAGGTATCACCAGAGAAGAACATGGGTGAGGGTATTTTATAAGTGAATTGCTATAAATGCCCCTCATGTGAGGAACACATGACAAGCTTTTAATCAAGTAAATGGAAGGGGTTGGTGTTATGGGATAA
This sequence comes from Helianthus annuus, assembly GCF_002127325.2. Classification (NCBI taxonomy): domain Eukaryota; kingdom Viridiplantae; phylum Streptophyta; class Magnoliopsida; order Asterales; family Asteraceae; genus Helianthus; species Helianthus annuus. The sequence goes on along the minus strand of NC_035437.2, from coordinate 113,022,091 downwards.
AAGGGTTAGAAAATAAAACGTTGGGGGCTCAGATGTTAAAAGATTCCTTTTTGGGCTAAAAGGGTAAAAGTGATATAACCATAGGGGCCAAAATAGTAATTTACTAACATTTAGATAACCCAAACTTTTACCAATTTGCCAAAAACACTCCCAACTTTCTATTTGTACACCAGCACTCCCAACTTTCAAGTTATTAGCCCATAACACTCCCTAACTAACTAAACCCTAACCCAATTAGCATATTTTAGCTGCGACGTCATCAAAAATGCCATGTCAGCTGCCACATCAGCTGCCACGTCATCAAAAAATGCCATATCAGCTGACACATCATATGCCACGTCAGCAAAAGGGCAACATCAGATGCCACATCATCAAAAACTAACTGGGTTACGGTTCATTTAGTTAGGGAGTGTTATCAGCCAATAAGTTGTAAGTTTGGAGTGCTAGTGTACAAATCGAAAGTTGGGAGTGTTATTGGCTAATTGGTGAAAGTTTGGGTTATTTAAATCTAGTATTCATAAATTCAATCGTTTTTTTTGTTTCTAAGGTTTGTGCGACGGTGTTAAAACTTAAAATCATAGTATTGTCGCATTATTATATAACGTCTTTGTTATAATAATTATTTTATAGTATGTATAATTGTTATTTTATATATTAGTATGTTTGATCACAATTTTTAAGGTAAAATATAATTGATAAGCAGTCTCTCTATTCCTAAAGGGTAGAGGTAAGGTTGTCTACATCTCACCCTCCTCAGACACTAACTTAGTTTTGCTATTGGTGGGATATACTGAGTATGATGACGATGATATTAAAAATTAAACTAAGAGAATCTATAATAAATAATAATAAGAAGAACAATGATAATGATGAGTTAAATAAAGTAAAAGTAAAATTGTAAGGTTGAAGGTGAGATTGTTATGTGAAATGAATATTATCATATATAATATAATAATATTAAAAGTTAAAGTGAGAGAATTTAAAATAATAATAATAATAAGGATAACAAAAATATTTTTTTTTAAATAAATTAAAATTAAATTTGGTAAGATTGAAGAGGAGATTGCAATTGGCACTAATTGGAGTCTTTTTATTAATATTTAGATGGGGTGCTTATGTAATAGTAAGGAGGGAGTGAGATCGAACCCCTAATTGCGGTGAACATAAGAGAAAAGACCTTCAACAAACTCCACCACTCTAAATATTGATAAGAGTGTCCATCCAATAAAATATAACCTGATCAGGAAGCACAAAAAAGAAAAAAAGTTATAGTCAAACACAGGTTACCACATGGTGTTTATAACTTTTATATATTTTCTAAGTTTAAACTACAAAACTTAATTTAAACAAAACAAACAAACACACCTAGTGTAATCCAATTCAATGCAACACTATTAGTATTATATGAGAATGTGATGAGGGTAAATAGAAGATAAAAAGGTTGCCTCACCTAGACTATTGGTTCCAAACGTTTTTCTATTCTTTAAGTTTGAAGTATATGAAGCCATATAACCACTACGCCAAAAAAGGCTTACGGCCACACAAAAAAAGAGTGATTTGTCACACTTTTTTTTTTCAGCTCAAGTGTGACCAAAGGTCAAGTCATCATAGGTATCATACGGCCAGATTCACGTTTAGTGGTCGTAGCAACTTTAAAGTGTGGCTAAAGGGTACCACTATCTCTCGCTGGAAATCAGACATTCTGTAGAATAAGAGTGGCTAAAGGGTAACAACAGCCACATGAATTTATTGTAAATGTGGTTGTTTCTATTATATAGTCACTTAAAAGTTTGTTTTAGCCACATCAATTAAAAAAATGTGGCAAAAACAGTTATTGTAATTAAGCATTCAATTTATTAAGTAAGACTAAATGGTAGTAATGACCACATGAACTCACTGTAAGTGTGACCATTTTATTATTTAGTCACACCAGTTTACTATAAGTGTGGCTGCTGATGAAAGGGCCAAATCACTTCTGATAATGGCACTTCAATATTTTCATAAGTAGATGCAAGTGCATCTGCTAAGGAGATATGAGATCAACTGGAAAATTTATGTGAAGGAGGTGAAAGAATGAAAAGAAACAAGAGAACAAATTGTGTCTCTTCTTATGAAAGATTTAAAAGTCTCCAAAATGAGACTCTTTCAGAGACATATAACAGTTTCACCAAACTTTTAAATGAACTTAAAAAGTTGGTATTGAAAAATCTAATGACGAAAAGAATGTTAAGTTCTTAGATGCACTTCCAAGAGAGTGGCCTAGTCTCACAATGACCTTGGCATCAACCTTTGAGTTAGGGAACATGAACTTGCATGATCTTTACAGCATCTTAGTCCCTAGAGAGGAAGAAATTTATGAGGATTCAAACCAAAAGGGGGGACCTATAGCTCTTGTTACACACACTCAACACACACAGAGAATACCGGTTTGAGATCCACAACCCTCTCACTGCCAGAATACAGAAATACAGAAATTTCTGATGCTTCATCAGATTCTTTTAGCCTTTGCTGAGGCTATAGCTTTGCTCACAAAGACATTTGAGCAAAGGCTGAGAGGTGGAAGTGGTAAGACAAAAGAAAAAGGCAAGGCAGAAGTTGTTTGCTACAAATGCAGATAAAAGGGGCACTATGCTTCAGAGTCCAAGAAGAAGAAGTTGAAGAATGTGGCTTACAATGAAAAGAAGCATGAAGAAGCTAAGAAACAACAGAAAGTCAGCCTAATAGCAGGTACTGACACCAGGCTAGGCTAAACTGAAGATTCTTTAGATGAAGAAGAGGAGGAAATGGCTAATTTCTGTTGGATGGCCACAACTTCTGATGAATGCTCCACTTCATCATAACAAAAAGTAAGTTCAGACAATCTTGATTTGGAACAACAACTAAACAAACTTATGCAGGATTTTGTGCTTTTACAAAACAAAACCTCATCAGACTGCACAAAATCTGATGATTTGCAAAAGTTTCAACAAAACCAAAGCTGAAAACCAATCACTTATTGATCAAATTTTAATAAAGGATTCAAAAATTGAATTTTATGAAAAAGAAAGAAAGAATCTTTACAAGAAATTTCAAGACAATGAAATCAATGTGAAAGGTTTCAACAAGCAAAAGACTTTATACAATTTATTGAAGCAACACCAAAGAACAGAGGTGAGGGGCTAGGATATGTTAAAAAAATATTAAAACTCCCACCACCTTTGTAAAAGCATCTGAACACATTTCTGATAAGATAATATCAGATTGATACTGAATCATGCAGATCTGGCAATTCTAATAAACTGTTCTTGTCACCCAAAATCTGTTTAAAAAAGGATGAAACCTTCAAAATGATTGAAAAACCAAAAATTCATCCTATATTTCATAAAGGCAAAAACATGCCATCACAAGCATCTTTGTCTAAAAATTTAGACAAATCAAATTGTATGTGTGTTGAAATACTGAATCTAATTCAACAACATCTCTCCAAAGAAAATCATCCTGCTAATGGCTCAGTATTAAGCAGAGAATTTGATGAGAATACATTTTCATCAAAAAAAAGTACCCAAACAAGTTTGGGTACCAAAAATTCTCTAACCTCATAATTTGAGGACCATCATGTGTAGCAGATCTGATACTGCAATTCAGGAAGCTACAAGCACATGATTGGGGATAGGAGCTTACTCAGTAATTATCAAGAAAAACTGGGTAAATTTTTAAATTTTGGAAATGGGGTGAAGGGAAGAACAATGGGATATGGTACCATACAATATGGAGCATTAACCATTGAAAAGGTTTCCTATGTAGATGGTTTAAAATACAATCTACTTAGTTGTGGGCAATTTTGTGATAGAGGCTTCCAGGTAACCTTTTCACCTGAAAAATGTCTGTTGGTTAGTTTGGATGATAACAAAATATATTTAAGTGGGAAACGGATTAGAAACTCCATCTACTACTTTGATTTCAGAGAGCAATTGAGCATCCACAATTATGCTTATTTTCTACTCAAAATAAAGGAAATAGTTGGTTATGGCATAAAAGGCTTGCTTTTAAATTTCAAAACAATAAACCAACTGGCAAACAAAAATCTGGTAAAAGGCTTACCATACATATCATCCAAAAAGGATAAGATATGTGAAGCATGTGAGCTTGGAAAATCAAAGAGAGGCTCACATAAAACTGTTTCAGAATCTTCAATTCTGGAAACTTGGAACTTTTACACATGGACCTTTGTGGACCAGTACAAACTGCAAGCTTTTCTGGTAAGAAATACATTTTGGTCATTGTAGATGACTATTCAAGGTACACATGGGTTGAATTTTTAAGAAAGAAAACTGAAACCCAAGCTCTGATCATTAATTTCATCAGAAAAACTAAAAATCTGTTGAAATTACCTGTAAGAAGAATCAGATCTGATAATGGAACAAAATTCAAAAAATGCAAAACTTGAGACTTTCCTTGTAAGTAAAGGAATATCTCATGATTTTTCTGCTCCAAGAACTGCACAACAAAATGGAGTTGTAGAAACAAGAAACAGGACTCTGGTAGAAGCAGCAAGAACCATGCTTGCTTATGCCAGATTGCCCACTTATTTTTTGGGCTGAAGCTATATCAAATGCATGCTTTACACAAAACATATCTATCATTAACAGAAGACATCAGAAAACTCCATATCACATTATCAACCATAGGGTCCCAAGTATCAAATTTTTACACACCTTTAGTTGTAATTGTTTTGTCTTTAATGATTTTGATAGTCTGGAAAAGTTTCACAAAAAAGCAGAAAAAGGAATTTTTCTTGGTTACTCATTGTCCTCCTGAAAGGTTATAGAATATATCTTTTAAACACAAGGAGAATAAGAGAAAGCTTATATGTGTCTTTTGATGACTCGTTAGAAACCAAGATTTCTGATGAAATTTTAAAGGATATAAGCTTGTCAAAACAACCTGAAAATTCTGAAAATCTTCTTAACAAGCTAACTGAAGAACTATTAGAACATGACCCCATATGTTGAACATATCAAACAAAAATATGCCATGTACTAACCCTACAGATGATCTGGAACCTCCACCAGAAATTGAACAAAATGATCAGAATTCTGATCCCCTTGACAAAAATGAGGTCACGGATCAGGGGGAAGCTTCAAATCCATCAGCAAGTACAAGTTCACATAACAACTTGAGATGGATCAGGGGACACTCACTTGCTGACATCATTGGTGGCCCTGAAGTAGGTGTTAAGACAAGATCTGTAACAGCTCATGAATGTCTTTATGCTGGATTTTTAAGCATAATTGAACCAAAATCTGTCAAAGAAGCACTAAATGACTCAGATTGGATCCAAGCAATGCAAAAGGTGCTTGACCAATTTGAAAAGAGTCATGTGTGGGATCTGGTACCCAAACCAAACAACAAATCTGTCATTGGTTCCAAATGGGTATTCAAAAACAAGTCTGATGAACAAGGCATCATAACAAGGAACAAAGCAAGGCTAGTAGTCAAAGGTTATTGTCAACAAGAAGGCATAGACTATGATGAATCCTTTGCACCAGTAGCCAGGCTTGAAGCTGTGAGAATATTTTTTGCTTATGCTGCCTCAAATAACATAAAAGTTTATCAGATGGATGTAAAGTCTACATTCTTAAATGGTGAAATTTAAGAAGAAGTGTATGTGCATCAACCTAAAGGCTTTGTTGATCCTCAATATCCAAATCATGTTTATAAACTAAACAAAGCCTTGTATGGATTGAAGCAAGCTCCAAGAGCATGGTATGAAACACTATCAAACTTCTTAATCAATTCTTGCTTCACCAAAGGTACTATTGACATAACCCTCTTTCTAAAAACACACAACAAGCACACACTTTTGGTCCAAATTTATGTTGATGACATAATTTTCTGATCAGCAAATTGGGAATGGTCAACATGGAAATTGAATAAATAGAAATTGGGTCACAAAATAAAGAAAAATCTGATATACAAACACCTGATCAGATTTCTGGTGAAAATTCTGATCTATCAGAAAATTCACAATTCACCAGAAATTTTGGTAAGTCATCAGAAATAAATACCGGGTCAACAGAATTTCCTATGAAACACAAAATATCAAATGTTTCTTTATCTTTTCACAGGCATGTACAAAGTCCATTTTTAATCATCATTTCTCATTGATTTTGTAAATTTTATTCGTATACATCTTTATTCTTTATTTTTCTTTCATTTTCTCTGTTTTATAATTGCAAATTTTATCTCTTTAGACTAGGGTAATCAAAATTTTATCTCTTTAGAATAGAGGTGATAACGTCATGGACAAAAGGCTTCTGGGAACTCGTTAATGGTAGTTAATTCTCTCTCCTTTATTCATTACATTTCATCAATATTAAGAGGATAGAAGTGACACATAGGCAAATAATCATCATAAATTATCAGAAATGGCTGCCTAAACCATTAATGCAGGAGATTTTATATCATTTATTCTCTTTGCCTCCTGACAGAAAATTTTAATGACAAAGAAAATGGAGATACAAAATCTAAAGTAGGTAGATGTCATTTAAGGCAAACTTAACTTTTTCTATAAATAACTACCACTTTAAGCTTAGTCTGTCTCTTTTATCTAAGAAAAACCCTAGAAAAACTTACCATCTTCTCCACTTCTTTCAACCAAAATTGGCAAACATTCGTGCTGATCTTTTTCCACTTCCTCACACCCGTATCACAACCTCAAGCTGAGGACCAACTTTGATGGTCCTGCATGGGAGGGATGCCAAGTCATCCTAAACATGCTCATGTCAAGCCATTTGGGTTACACCCTTTCAGCTTACATCATGGTCTACCCGGACATCTTACAGATGTTTTGGAGAAATGCAATACTGCTGTTGCATGAAGGAAGGGTTTTAACTTCCATCAGAAATGTGATGCTCAACACACCAATTGTTGTTTGTTGTAACTGAGGACATCATCAGAAGAGTTTTAAACTTTGATGATGAGAACGATGTTGTCCTCTTTACAAGAGCACAGATAGATAAAACCATACAACAAATGGGGTACAACATGGTTAATTCAAACAGGCCAATCAGAAAAACAGGCTTCATTAAGCCGTGGTAGTACTTGGTAACTCAAATGGGGGCATGCTTTTCAAAGAAAATCTTTAACCATTACCAAGTCTCCTACAGGTTGATGGAACCAGTACATGCACTTGTATAGGACATCCTTTATAATTTCTCTAATTATATAATGAAAGATCTTATGAGCAACTTGTGGTCCAGCAAGCCTTTCTTGGTTTATCCTCGTTTTCCGATGAGGATAATCACTAGTCAGCTGGATTTTGGAGGTATTCCTGTATGGTTCCCCATGGCAGAAGTGGTGCTTCAACAGAATATCAGACACACTATGCTCATACCAACTGACCACAACACTGGTGAAGTGACCCCTCTTTGGTTATTCCATGAGATCATCTATGGAGAAGAAGAGATAGAACTTGATTAGGTCGTTTTTGTTTAGTTTTTTTTTTGTTTGTTTAAAAGTTAATATATTGTGCTTTTACAATTTTTGTTTTCTGGTTCATTGATTGGGGGGAAGGAAAAACAAAAATGAGTAAAGACATATGGTAAAATAAAGAAGTTAAATACCACAAAAACAACTTGTGTTCATCAAAAACAAAACATTTGCCACAAAACTTTAAGTTTCTGATAACATAAAGATGGAATCTGGTAAAATAAATTCAAATCTAATAAAAACATTTTTCTCAAAAAGATGTTAAAAATCAATTTTTTTTCTGGAAAGTTGAAGCTTCAAAAAGGAATGATAATGACAAAATGAGAAAACAATCGTGTGAAAACTTTAGAAAAACTATACATTGTCATTCATCATTTAAAACTTTTCACAAAAATTCCTTGAAGAAAGAACAACAGACTTGGACACTACTAGAAAACCATATGTAAGTCATACTTCTGATCCTTTACTCATTCCCTCTCATCTAAAAAAAATGAACTAGAACACTCTATCAAGGGGGAACTTCTCAGTCTGTTGACTTCTTTTGTCATGTATGGACTCATAACAGGGTTCAAACTTGATTATGGGACAGAAATCATCAACTTGAAAAAGAGATCGATCCTTACAAGAAATGGGAAAATCTCTTCTCATTTACCATATCCAAGGTTCATTTTAATTTTCATTACTAAAACATTTACTGAAAGAAATGTAGAAATTCCTATCTTAGAAGATGTCTGGAGTTCAACAATAATGAATCCATGGAGTGCAAGTCAAGGGTGGGTATCAGATAGGGATGTCCCTATGTTACCAGAAAGTATGTTGATCTAATTCCGTCAGATTCACCATACAGACTGAAACATGAGGAGATCCTCAACAAACCTGTCACACCATCAGATGCACCCACTAATGAAGTATATGACTGCTCTTCTTCACCAGAAGTAGAAGAAGTTCAAAAATCTTGGACATCAGAATCAGGACCTGGTGAAGAAAACACAATTCTGATGATCGGAAATTCACCAGAAAACAAACAGGGAAGAACCAGAACTTGAAGAAAGCCATCAGTATCCTGACGCTAGATTCCACTTTGAATATGAAACTCATCAAGACATTGAAGTCCAACATTATGAGGAATCACATGTTGCTGCTACAACTGTGACAACCCTAAAAATTATAGGTATCCGTACAATTAATTTATATTTAATTTGTGCTTAATGACTGTGTTGATTACAACTGTTGATTTAACTGCTTACTGATTTCTGTTACATACATACACATGCATCACCTTCATACTGTCACTCCATTTATTATATATAAACATTAGTGACAAACTCGATGCAGAAAGCACAGTTATCACAGTGAGCGGATAACCCAGAAAACATGCTGACAATGCCAGCACCTAAACAAACAATGTTTTTGAGGCCAGTATGAGCCAGGGATAGAATACTACACTAGTAGGAGTGTAGGGAAGTGAGGATCATAAAACTGCGTCACTAGGTGATAGTTATAGTGTCGGGAAGTGCCTAAAACATACTTTAACTGCAAATTTCTGCACTTTTAAATAAAATTCAGCATTTAAATATGCTAGTAATGTGCAAGAACTTGACAAAATGATCCTGTACACCTTCTAAAGTGTCAGGAATTAAGTGTGACACAAAAAGCATTATAAAGGACACTTTAAGGAACAATTAAGCACTTTAACGGAATGATACCCAACCGAACAACCGGACATCACCCGGAACACAAAAATATTGACAAACACATTGTTTTTATTTTTCTGAGTTAGTTAGGGTCCCCGAACACCCTAACACACTATATATTTAATAACACATCATAAACCACTAACTAAATCGTTTAACCTTCTAACTAGATGGACTAATTATCCATTGCATCCTAACTAAGCCAACCCCCCCCCTCCAAACCGGTTATGACACATGGGAAATCCCCTTGATTTTCTTCTAATTGTTTAAGGGATATGTAGGGTACTTTAGATGACATAAGGACCAAAGGATGGAGTGTTGGAAGTTTGTTTTATAAACCCACTAGACACACATTTTTATCATCTTCACAACTTCAACACAAGACTCTATCCTCCCATCATCATCATTCAACCATCTTCAACCATTTCAAGAGCATAAATAGGTGTAGGAGATCATACAAGTAAGCTTGGTGCACTCGGAAGCTCAAGGACCTCTCTCGTTTTCTTTTAACCACCACATTTCTTCACTTGAACTCTCCTAGCTTTGTGCTAGTGGTAAGCACTTAGATCCTTGTATTTTACTTGTTATTTAACTGGTTAATGATGTTTAAAGATCAAAAACATAAGAACTCTAAAGAATTTAAACAAGTCTTGAAACATAAAGGATGAAGAATGGTTAAAGTAATGAAGCATTGTTAAAATGATGAAGTAGTCATGATAAATCTGAGTAATATAAACAATGATCTGCTGTAATAAATAACTTACGTTATGAGATAAATCGTTATTAGAATGAATGGTAATCGTATGTGTACTTTTTAATGGCACTTATACAACAAAAAGCATGATGATTTGCATTTTCAGCCGACTTTAACTGGCTGTAACCAGATCATAAGTTAACGAAAAATGTATTTTCTGAAGTCTAGGTTTATGTATTATGAAATACGGTTCTAATGGCACCAGAATCATAATTTTTGGATTTCGTTTACTATTTTTAAAGTGTCATTTTGTAACAGCAGCTAAAGCTGCATTTTTACAGCAGTAAATGAGAGTTATATTTTTAGTCATAACTTGAAACCTGAGTAAAGTTAGATCCTGAAATTTGTACTGTAGATGACCACCGATGTATTTGTAATTCTCTCACCAGAATTTCATAAATCGGACTCTCGATGAATTTTAAATAAATTATTTCGCGGACAGCAGTCGGAAAAAGATAAATCTAATTTCAGTCCAGAAAATGATTTTCTATAAAATATTGGTGAAGATTTGGACCACGATATTTTTACACAATAATATTTAGATCGTATAAGACATTCTGTAAAAATTTGGGATTTTTTGGAATAAGATAACTATTTTAATAAAATACCCGAAAACAGCCCAGTTTCGTATATTAAAACTGAAAGGACATAAGTAGTATTTTGCACGCCTAAATGTCGGGTTTGTTATTTGAAAGCGAACTAACGCGTTATATGTTAAAGAAAATGATACGCTAGTAAGCGTGGACGCCTCCATTTACAAAGGAAACTCTGGCGAATTTTTCTAAAATTCCAATACTTAGAAAATGTTTTTCTAAACAAGTGTTACTAATATATCTCATAACTTGTGTTTCAAATACAAACTTCGCCATAAATTTTGTTACGAAATACAAAGTATCGGAGGTTGGTTTTCGCAAATAAAAATGGGTAAACATATACTTAGAAGATAAATTTTATGCTGAGACACTTGTGTGATTGTTTGTTATTTTGTGTACTAGATATATTATTTTTAGGGTAAAAATAATATAACTTGAAAATACCATGAAAGTACGATTCCAAAATAATACTAACGCTCTCACAAAAATGATTATTTAAGTTACACAAGTAATGTTATATTACCAAACATTGGAACGTAACTTACGAAATTTTTCAGAAAGTCCCTTTACACATATGTTTTTGGTGGAATATTATTTTGAAAATCAAGGAAGTAAAAATATATTATTTTTGGGAAAACTATATATATTTTGGAAATAAGTTCTTTTGGACAAATGAGTTAAGTATATTTTCTAAGTGGGACTCAAAATATATTTTCGGAATTATAAAGCATACATGTATTAAAAACCCCCATCCTTGGGAAGGGAACACGAATACGAATACTCGAGAAGTATTAATACAGAAATATTATATAAATAATTATTCTAAAACTAAATACAATTATTATAACTTGGAATAATACCAGAATCGTAACTCAAAAACATACATACTAAACAAGGCACGACCCGTTCGTCTAATAGACATTAGACCATTGTAGGTAGTCATGTTTGCCGCGGAGATTTGGGTTACGAATACAAAGACGCAATATAGTGAGTTCATGTCCCCCTTTTCTCTTAACTGTTTTCAGTTTTACAACTTTGGGGGTGAAATACATGTTACATACTGCTGCAGACAATTACAAATGGTATGGTTAGCTAAGGAAGGAACGGTTAGATTATGTGATTGGATAGGTGAAATCTTAAGACCATTAGTGCTCGTGGTACGATCGAGGTATGAAGACACAAACAGAGAAGAATACTGAAGCTCCAAAAGCTCTGCAGAAATAGAAAGAAAAGACACCAGAAACCAGCATTCCTGCATCAGAAATTCAGAAGATTTTCACAGAAAGGGAGAAAATCAAAACACAAGTCACAAATCCTGTGGAGTCAAGAAAATCAAGCAGCTCAAACAAAGTTCTGGAGGAGATTACAATTCTAAGGGTAAGCAACAATATCATCACTGATGCCCTTGAGAATCTGGTCAAAGGATGGGCTACACTGTAGGAAAAGAATCAAGCGGAATTTGCAAAAGTGTAGGAGAATGAAGCCAACAATGCCAAACTTGTGGGTGAAGTGCAATCTCTCATGAAGATAATGCATTTCAATATTGCCAGACTGGATAAACTTGATCCCCAAGAAATCATGAAGCCCATTCCTATTGAAGCATCTCATCTGGAAGTAGCAAAGCCCATCAGACAGCAACCAATTATCACACCAATCACTGAAGTTGGAACCACTGTAATAGGTCCACCTTCTGCAATCTCAAAAGAAGAAATGGTAAAACGGTTAGCATCCTCACCTTTGGTTATCTCTGATTTAAACATCAAAATCCCTCAATCTGGTCCAAAACAAACTTCATCTGGGGAGACTGCCAGAAGTAAAGACATAACCCAGCAAGCCATGACGAATTGGGAACAGGAAGCTCACTCCTCAAGACAGCCACAAATTGTAAAGAGAAAAATCTCTGAAACTCAAACAGTCATGGTTCAAGAGATTGACAGGGATGTCATGATATTCCCTGAACACAACCTGAAAGAATATTACTAGAAGAAGATATGCCGGAGAAACCACCAAGTCCTTACAGAAGGGGCATATGGGAGGAAAGGCTAGAAAGAGGTGAAATGAGGATCTCATGAGCTTTGGTGGCTTTTGCATAGTCCCCAATTCATTCTCCATGTTAACGTTCTGCATGACACTCGCCGGACTTTGCGTAGCCGTCAAACCACTACCCGCAAACAAGTTAAAAAAAATCTTGATGTTCCATTTTAGTGACAAATTTCCAAAAAATGTTTAACTTTTTGATTAACAGGTTGTTTTTATCGAAAACTTTTAACACAGACTGAGTTTCCAACACTTGATCATGTACGATACGGACAAAACACTCAAAATATGGTTTTTACACTAAAACAGGTCAAATAAGCGAAACTAGACTCTAAGTGTATGTAAGAGCGGAACTACTTGTGTTCACAAAAGCGAAACTATGTGATGACCAAATAAGCGAGACTACTTATTGACCTTACAAGCGGAACTACTAAATGACCTCAAGAGCGGAACTACTATACTGACTAATAAGCGAAACCACTCGAGCGAAACCTCAACACTGACATTTTGGAGCGAAACCTATGAGCGCAACCTCTAAAATGTCACAATAAGCGAAACTACACGAGCGAAACCACTTGTTTCTGATGCCGTATAAGCGAAACTACTCCATATGACACAAAAGCGGAACCTATTCTCGAGCCATTTTAAGTCACTTTTAAGCTGATTTTAGGTCTGAATTTCTCAAGGATTTGTTATTAATCAGTTTTACACTATATACTCAAATCTCAGTCCATTTTGTCCGTCGGAAAGGTCTGAAACTCAAAATGTGCTTGAAAAAGGCTTTGATTCGGGCCAACTAGCTCACAACTGGCTCTGATACCAATTGTAGGACCGAATTTGACAGTCATTTGAGACAATCGGAGCTAGCAACTACCGAAAATGCAACGGAAATACAAAATCTGCATGAATCAAAGAAAGAAAGGAGTAGAAACAGAAGTAATACAATTTAACACCGTTTTCTCATTCAACTTTCTGAAAATACACGGGCAGCAGGTCAGCTACACACTTGACATCAATGTGCAAAATGAGAAAACACTTTGGGTATTTATAGGGTTGATAGTTTCGCTTATGTGGACAGTCCATATGAGCGAAACCTCTTAACAAGTAGTTTCGCTTTTATGGACATGTCCATATAAGCGAAACCTTTACATAACAAACCCAAAATTACACTTTCAAGTGGGGGTGTTTCTCTTTCTCCCCCCGTTAAGAAAATTTCGTCCCGAAATTTTAGGCTCTGCTTCTAGTTGCAGGGGTCTTGGGAAATAAGTGGGGGTATTTCTCTTTCATTCGGTCCTCACGTTCCCAGGTGTATTCTGGACCATGTCTTGCATTCCAACGTACTTTGACGAGTTTAACACTGCTCCTGCGGGTTTTGTTTATCTTCCAATTTGTAACCTCAACCGGTTCTTCGACAAAATGGAGCGTGTCGTCAATATGAATCTCGTCTGCGGGAATGACAACAGTTTCTTGCGTTGGACTCTTCTTCAGATTTGATACATGAAACGCATCGTGAACACCATTCAGCTCGGCAAGTAAGTCCAACTTGTATGCTACTAAACCAATTCTTTCCAGAATCTTGAATGGACCAATATAACGCGGATTCAACTTTCCACGCTTCCCGAAGCGTGCCACACCCTTCCAGTGTGATACCTTCAACAATACCATGTCTCCTACCTCAAACTCTAGAGGTTTCCTTCTTCGGTCCGCATAGCATTTTTGTCGATCGCGAGCCGCCTTGATGCGATCTTGGATCTGTGCAATCTTATCTGTGGTTTCCTGGACCACTTCAGGACCAACTAATTGTCTATCACCTGCATCAGACCAACAAAACGATGATCTGCACTTGCGGCCATATAGAGCTTCAAATGGCACGGCTCCAATACTGGTGTGGTAGCTGTTGTTGTATGAAAATTCGACCAATGGTAAATCTTTATCCCAGCTACCACCCAGATCTATAACACATGCTCTCAGCATATCTTCCAATGTCTGAATAGTTCTCTCGCTCTGGCCATCAGTTTGCGGGTGAAATGCTGTACTCAGGTTCAACTGTGAGCGAAAAGCTTCTTGGAAAAACTGCCAAATCCTTGACACAAACCTTTCGTCTCTATCAGAGATGATCGAGAGAGGCACTCCATGACGTGCAACGATTTCTCTCATGTATATTTCGGCCAACTTGCTCGTGTTATCCTTCTCTCTGATGGGTAAGAAGTGCGCAAATTTTGTTAGCCGGTCTACTATTACCCAAATAGTGTCATGACCTCTTGGCGTTTTTGGTAACTTTGTTATAAAATCCATTGAAATCTATTCCCATTTCCATTTGGGAATCTCATGTTGTTGCAGAAGTCCTGAAGGCTTTGGTATTCAGCTTTTACCTTGGCGCACGTTAGACATTTGCTAACATAAACAGCAACGTCGCCTTTCATCCTAGGCCACCAATAATAATCCTTAAGATCTTGGTACATTTTATCCGCTTCTGGGTGAATAGAATACCATGACTTGTGAGCTTCATCAAAAATAACTTTTCTCAAACCACCAAACAGAGGAACCCAAATCCGTCTCATGAAACACAATGTTCCTTCCTCGTTTGGTACCAACTGTTTCTCCATTCCACGGAGATATTCCTCTTCAACGTTTCTTTCTTTCAGAGCCTCTTTCTGTGCGGCACGAATGCGCAGGGAAAGATCTGTCTGGATAATCATCTCTAAAGCCCTAACCCTTATGGGCTTGATCCTTTCTTTTCGACTTAGGGAATCGGCGACCACATTCACCTTCCCTGGATGATACTTGATCTCGCAGTCGTAATCGTTCAACAATTCGACCCAACGTCTTTGTCTCATATTTAGCTCCTTCTGGTCGAATATGTGTTGCAGACTTTTATGATCCCTGAAGATTGTACACTTTGTACCATATAGATAATGTCTCCAAATCTTCAACGCAAATACCACTGCGCCTAGTTCCAAATCATGCGTGGTATAATTCTTTTCATGAACTTTCAATTGGCGCGAAGCGTAAGCTATAACTTTCTGGCGTTGCATCAACACGCAACCCAAACCTTGACGCGAGACGTCACAGTATACCATGAAATCATCAGTTCCCTCTGGTAGCGATAAGATCGGCGCATTGCAAAGCTTGTCTTTCAATAACTGGAATACTTCCTCCTGTTTGATTCCCCAATCAAACTTCTTATCCTTCTGCGTAAGGAAAGTCAGGGGTTGAGCGATTTTTGAGAAATCCTCAATAAACCTTCGATAGTACCCAGCCAAACCTAAGAATTGTCGAATCTCGGTTGGCGTTTTTGGAGTCTCCAAATTCTTTATTGCTTCAATCTTTGTGGGATCCACATGGATTCCATCTCCATTAACCACGTGTCCAAGAAATTGGACTTCGCGTAACCAAAATTCGCACTTCGAGAATTTGGCATACAACTTTTCCTTTTTCAGCAACTCTAAAATAGCTCTTAAATGTTGTTCGTGTTCATTCTTCGTCTTCGAATAAATCAAGATGTCGTCAATAAACAGAATCACGAACTTGTCGAGGTACGGTTTACAAACTCGATTCATCAAATCCATAAAAACAGCTGGCGCGTTTGTCAACCCAAACAGCATTACCAGAAACTCGTAATGTCCATATCGAGTTCTAAAAGCGGTCTTGGGAATACTTTCCTCTTGTATTCTCAGCTGGTGATAACTTGATCGCAAATCGATCTTCAAGTAGTAGCTTGAACCTTGCAACTGGTCAAATAAATCATCAATCCTTGGCAGGGGATATCTATTCTTGATAGTTAACTTGTTCAACTCCCGGTAGTCAATACACATACGAAAACTACCGTCTTTCTTTTTGACAAACAGAACTGGAGCTCCCCAAGGTGAGAAGCTTGGTCTGATGAATCCCTTATCTAACAACTCTTGAAGTTGTGTCGACAACTCCTGCATCTCTGACGGTGCAAGTCGATAAGGTGCTTTAGCCACAGGCGCGGCGCCTGGTAACAAGTCAATGTGAAACTCCACTTGCCTTTGTGGCGGTAATCCTGGCAAGTCTTCTGGAAAGACCTCCGGATATTCCTTCACGACAGGGATGTCTTCGATCTTTGGCTCAGCAGCTTTCTTATCCACGATGTGTGCCAAGAAGGCAGCACATCCCTTCTGTAAACACCTTCGAGCTTTTAGACAGCTGATGATTCTTAGAGGTGTATCGCGCTTTTATCCATGAACTACGATCGTTTCTCCATCGTCTGTTGGGATGTGAATGATCTTTTCGTGACAGGCAATCTCAGCCTTGTTTCGTGACAACCAATCCATCCCTACTACCACATCGAAACTTCCCAACTTGACCGGTAGTAGATCCAAAGTGAACTCACGCTCTCCTAACTCGATTACACAACCTCTGACAACTTCATTTGCTTCAACTAGCTTTCCATTAGCCAGTTCGATCGAGTACGGAATATCTAATCTAGTAGCAGCTAACCCAAACATATTCTTAAATTCTAACGACACGAAGCGATAGTCGGCACCAATATCAAACAAAACGGATGCAAAGCGTTGGTTTATAGGGAACGTACCAGTAACAACATTGAGATCCTGGCGCGCTTCCCTCGCCTTGATGTTAAACACTTTTTCGCGGGCTTGATTTAGCTGCGGGCATTCCTTCTTGAAATGCCCAACATCCCCACAGTTAAAACAGCCCAGTCTTTGCCCATTACCACCTCCGTTCCCAGCTTGAGTGTTGTTTTGATTTCGATTCGCATTACCAGCTTGATTTGCATTGTTCCCTCGGTTTCCATTTCCGCCATTATTCCCTTGCGGACGATTGCCATTTCCACCACGGTTGTTGTTCCTATTACCAAAACCTCCTTGGCCACCTCGGCCAGCACTAACCCAGCAAGTATCCTTCAAATGGCCAACTTTCCCACAAGCTTCACATATTTTTGGCCCACACCGGCCAGAATGATGACGCTGGCAGGTGTTACACTTGGGCTGTGTGCCCATATAACCTTTCCCTTTCTTCCCAGCACCGGTTGCAGCTTGGACCGGTGTGCTTGATTCTCCTTTCTTGCCAGATGACTCTATGTGAGTCTCTTTCTTTTTCTTCTCAAAATTTGAAAACTTGTTTAAGCGAATGGCCTCCTCATTAAGAGCTACGCTCAGATCGATGGCCTCTGTGATTATCACAGGCTTGGAAGTAGTGACCATACTCATGATCTGAGGTGCTAAGCCCCAAATAAAGTGCTCGATTCGTTTGAATTCCAGTGTAACCATATAAGGTACCACATGAGATAAGTCGTGGAATCTCTGAACATACTCCGCAATCTTGGTACCTTCCATTTTCAAGTGCCAGAATTCAGTTTCCAGCTTCTTAATCTCCGCACGCGAGCAATACTTTCTTCGCATGAGCTCATTTAGCTCATTCCATGTCATTGCATAAGCAGGAGCTTCACCCAAAGTTTGCACTTGTAAGTTCCACCAGGATAGGGCTCCATCCAAAAATAGCCCAGAAATGTAGGTCACTTGTTGCTCGGGAGCACACTTGCTCATTTTGAGAACAGACTCAGTCTTCTCTGCCCATCTTACAAAAGCAACAACACCTCCCATCGAAGTTCACGGGCTTGCAGTCGAGGAACTGCTTGTAAGTGCACCCTGCACATACGTTAGAATATACAAATGGTATCAGCGAACGTGCTATAAATATCCAAATGTATCGTAGTATGTCTCAAATGACTTAACGTTACCATGAGGTGGATTGTTATTGCCGTTGTTGTTCGAATTGCTTCCACTGGTTCCTCCTTGTGAGGCTGCATACTGCGCTATGGCGGCAGCAATGATTCCTTGGAGTTCTGCCTTATTGGCAGACATACACATCTCGCGTCTTGGAGGCATCTTCTAAAAGATGTTTTACGTAGGTCAGGCCATAATAAGTATAAGGCATACGTATGTAACGACAATATCAAACACATAACATCTCATGTTATAAATAAATCAAACACATAACATCACATGTTATAAACAATCAAGCCAACATCACGTATAATGAGAATACTGCGATTGCACTATCATAAATCAAGACCACAATGTAAGGTTTACAAGTTCATAACGAGAAAAGAGTAAACGTCGCATATGAAGCCAGTCCTCCTCCATAGCGCGATGAGAGCGCATCAAGTATGCTATCTGCTGCTCAGGAGTCCAAAAACGAGCGGCAGAATCGGGTGAAAGTGGACGCGGAGGGTGTGATACTGTAGGTGAGGTCTGGTAATGGCACGGTGGTCGCTGAGCTCTCTCCAGCTCCTGCACGCGACGGGTCAGCGCCTCCTGCTGTATCATGAAAGATGTGAGAATATCCTCCGTAGAATACTCCACGTGGTATGGGTGATACGGATCAGACGGTGGAATAATGGGGGGCGTAGTCTAGAGGAATGGCTCACTAGATGGAGCGAAGGATGGTACAGTAAATGGTGCAACAGTGGGAACAAAAGTAGGATGAGAAATCTGGGGCACAAACTGGTCTCCTCCTGACACAAAAGGTGTATGACCAAAAGGCTGACGAGATGAACCCTCTCCAGGACGTGGTGGAGGTATGTCCTGAAGAAACGTGATAGGTAAGTCTGTGCGGCGAGCATCTGGGGTGTGTGTGGGAAGCAAAGGAACATCAATGGGAGCTGAAACAGGGGCTGAAATGGGGGCTACAAGGGGTGTAACTGGTATCACAAAAGGTGGGTAATCATCGTCATCATCTATCCACCCGTTGCGGGTGTGAGCGTATCGTAGATCAAGATGGGTCGCAAAAGGTGCACGGTCGAACAGCACCGGCACTGGATCAGGAAGTGCTGCAACAATAGGATCCTCTATCAAAAGTGGAACATCAACATGAGCATCAACAGCATGATCATCCACCAACGGTGGAGCAACAACAGAATGATCGTCAACAGGTATATCATCAACAAAAGGAGCAACAGCAGGTGCATTGGCATGAACAAGGTCATGCTCTAACGCGGGGTCAGGAGCAACTAGAGGCTCTGGGGCCACATCAGGCTCCGGATCAACAAACTCCATATCAAAATCAGCTGGGTCATCAAACAAAGGATCGACAGGGGCTACAGGATCCTCCAGGGGCTGGTCTAAGTGAATGAACTCAATATCCTGGTCAGGATCAAAACCAGGTGGAAAAACAGGATCTGGATCATCATCAGCACCATGATCAAACTCGAAGCTATGTGCGGGAGCAGGTGCAGCCGATGACGCCATGCAGGGCCGGTGTCGTGTGAGTGGTGTTGCACTCTCTGTGTATGCAAAGATGCGGACGCCACAGACTCAAAGGAGTCTGGAACAAGTGAATGAACGGGAGCCTCCTCTGCAGGAGTCTCAGCAAGAAGTAGGATATCATCAGCAGCAATAAGGGCCTCACCCTCAAGGTTGGCCTCCTCAAACAGATCGACATCGTCGTCAGAAACGACATCGAGGGGCATATCAACAAAAGGATAAGCAGCAAGGGGCACAGGAGCAGGGATCACCGCGAGTGGTTAATCCCCAGCGAGATGGCCATCAGTAGTATCGGAAGTGTCAACCTCGTGCTCCGATGAAACTATGTCATCTTATACTATAGCCATGGGATCTGTAGTGTCTGACTCTCCAGTATCTGATGAAGGCATGATGTCTGTAACACAAACACACATATGCACAAACAATCAATCATATAATCAAATAAGCATGTTAGTCACCAATAAGCAATCAAATAGTTCTCCTAGTCCCACTAGTCTAACCTCCCAGCCTCTCAGACTGAACCTCCTAGTCTCTCAGACTAATTCGCTGGTCTCCCCGACCAAAACCTCCCCAATCTTAAAGATTGGTCCCTCAGTCTTCCTGACTGAATCCCTGGTCTCCCCGACCAACCTCCCAGTCGATAAGACTGAATCCCTGCTCTCCCTGACCAACCTCCCAGTCGATAAGACTGAATCCCTGCTCTCCCTGACCAACCTCCCAGTCGATAAGACTGAATCATAATTTTTGAAAAAGTGCTCATACTTTTTGTATGAAAAAATGTTTTGTATCCGGGATATGGACGTAGTGTATGCAATGTAAAAATGTTTTCGTGAGAGCCCTAGTGATCATAGTCTAGACTCGAGAGGGAATCCTAGTTCGCTATGATCAAGGCTCTGATACCAAGCTGTCACACCCTGGCTTTGCGGAAGCGTGGGTTTGTTTGGTGTGACTTCTTAATACCATAGCTTAATCGCAACAAAGCTATATGAAAGTAAAACCGTGATAATCATCCATTACTTCAAGTTTTGAAATTAAAATACCACAACATTGTTTTCAAACGTCGACACATGCAACGAAAATACAACACAACAAAATAAAATCTTGTTCAAAAGACACAACCACAAACATCAAATAAACATAGCTTAAGACTTGTGACTCGTCCAGGCAAAAGTCACAACCCTAAACTTGGATGACATCACTCCTCTTACGCAGCATGTAGGCATAGCATATCTCACAAGATCCCTAATTCCCTAAAATACATGTAAGTTGAAAAATCAACAAAAGTTGAGCGAGTTCATGTGTAAGTGAGTATGTAAAAACCCTTGTATGTATGAAAAATCCCTTGTATGTAGCAAATAAGGAAAAATGAGATCACCATTGGTTTGCAAGGCCAATGATATGTGTGAAGTGCAGTAGGAAGACTCAAACCTAGCAGATTTTTGCTTCGGGCTCAAAGTCACCCCAAGGTCCGTTCAGTTGGGCCTGGAGTTGGGCTCGCTACACCCAGATAGATATACCGCAAATGACCCTCGGTCCTACAATGAGGATTAATGGCCTCTAGTTTCCACCTTCCCACTCACATGATCTAAGTAGTAACCCTCCTTACGCTAACCATACCATGTATAAAAGTATCCGTAAACATTGTAACATGTATTTCACCCCCGAAGTATAAAAACTGAAAACAGTTAAGAGAAAAGGGGGACATGAACTCACGGAAGTGCGTGTCGAAATAGTAAATCCCAATCAACCTGCTGTGTAACGTCCTACACGTACTAATTTCTATTAGACGGACAGCCGTGCCTTGGCTTAAGGTTTAATGTTTTGGGAAATAGTTAGGCAACTATTCCGTATTTACACTTCTTAATTATTTACAAATATATTCCTTCCCAAGGATGGGGGTTTTAATACATGTGTGTTTTTATAATTCCGACATTAAATTTTTAAGTCTCACTTGTCTAAAATATTCTGTCTCCAAAATATACATATTTTTCCCAAAAATATTATATTTTATTCCATACAATTTCCAAAATAATACTTTTATCAAAATACGCATTTAAGAGTATTTTCCGAAAATACATAAGTTACATTTTAAAGTTCGTGTGGTAAAAACAATACTGGTGTAACTTAAATATTTATTTGTGAAGGCGTTGGTATTATTTTTGGAGTCGTTACTTCTCAGTGTATTCAAGTTATATTATTTTTACTCTAAAAATAACATATCTAGTTCACAAAATAATCATAAAATCACACAAGCGTTTTACTATGAAATATATATTCTAAATATATATTTAAGAAGTTTTATTTACGAAAGTTCCACCTCCGAATACTTGGTTATTTTGTAATAAAATTCATGGCGAAATTTATTTTGGAAAAACAAGTTAAAAATATATTTATAAACCTTTGTTACAAAAAATATCTCTAAGTGTTATGTTTTTGGAAAAATTTCGCCAGAGTTTCCTCTGTAACTGGAGGTGGCCACGCTTACTAGCGTATCATTTTCTTTTCAAAATTCAATCAATCAATTTTCCAATCATCAATATACCATATTCAAACATCCAACTTGTCAAAATAAGTCTAAATCGCAAACTCATGAACTTGTAAGCTTTGTAAAAATATGTAGAGATTTTCTAACATATTTAATGGATCTTGTCATCTTTAAAAATAAAATTAGTTTCTTGAAAACCTTATTTTTAAAGAACTTGTAGTTTTACAACTTCTAGTCAAAATTTTTGAAAATATTTCTTTGTTAAATCTTCTTGTTACACAAGTGTTTACACACTTGCTTTTTCACTAAAATGCTTGTAGTTATGTAAGATCCGGGTTTTTAACAAGACTTGTATATTTCACTTCGTTCTTCCGAAAAACCACTTGTAGATCTTTAGATCTACTAGTTTTGAATCTCATTTTACAAGAAAATTTTCATTTACACAAGTTCATGTTCATGAGTGGAAGGGTTCATTATCTTACAACTTTTACACTTAACATATTACTAGTTCATGTTCCATGAACATGATCTAGTATGGTTAG
Organism: Helianthus annuus; assembly: GCF_002127325.2. Lineage (NCBI taxonomy): Eukaryota > Viridiplantae > Streptophyta > Magnoliopsida > Asterales > Asteraceae > Helianthus > Helianthus annuus. Next base: position 112,999,266 of record NC_035437.2, on the reverse strand, counting down.
ATGACGATCCGTCCCACTACTAGCATCAAACAACATAAAATAATCACATCTAGACAAGATTTACAAGATTTACACCACTAGTTACTCTTTATCCATCTAGTTCATCATTCTTTCAAGACTTTTAGTTATGATCTTTTGTGTTTTTGATTTTTAACCGTTAAATCTCTTATTAACCACTTTCAACAAGAACAAGAGGATGTTTAGAAGCACTTACTACTAGCTCGAGGCTAGGGAAGAATCAAGGCGTAAACAAGGTGGATAAAAGAAGTATAGAGAGGTTCTTGAGTTTCCGAAAGCACCGAGCCTCCTCGTATGTCACCTTGCACCTTTGTGTGTATGTAATGTTGCTAGATCAAGACTTGATGATGATGGTGGTGGCACTAGTGTTCTCGGCCGAACACTAAGGAAGAGGGAGAGAGAGAGCAAATTTTGTGAAGTGTTTAGTGAATGAAAGGGTTATCTCTTAAGCATTCTTATAATCCATCTTGGTGCTTTTATCCATCATGTATTATGTTCACAGGATATTAGACAACACTAAATAAAATAATCAAAGAAATGAAGGTGTGTCCCCACCCTTGGGGGACCGATCGGATGAGGGGGGGGGGGTTATGGTTGGGTTTCAAATGGATAGTTAAGTTCTAGTTAGGTTTTAAGGATATTAATTAGAGTATTAAGTGTGTAGTATGATACAAAGGATGTTAGGGTGTTCGGGGACCCTAACTAGCTCAGAAAAGTGTAAACAATATCATTGACAATATTTTTATGTTTCGGGTAAAGTCCGGTTGTTCGGTTGAATATTGATCCGTTAAAGTGTCAAGTAAGCATTTAGAGTGTCTTTTATAGTGTTTTTAGTGACACAATAAATTCCCGACACTTTGGAAAGTGTCTAGTATTATTTTACCATGTTTTTGCACTTTACTAGTTATGTTAAATGCTGAATTTTTGTATAAAGTGCAGAATTTGGTAATTAAAGTATGTTTTAGGCACATCCGATCACTATAACTATCACCTAGTAACGCAGTTTTACAATCCTCACCTCCCTACACTCCCTACTAGTGTAGTAATCTATTCCCGGCTCATACTGGCCTCAGAGACAGTATGTGTCTAGTGCTGGCAATGTCAGCATGTTTACTGGGTTATCCGTTCATTGTGCTAATTGTGCTTTTGTGCATCAAGTTTGTCACTATAGTTTTGTGTGCAATAAATGGAGTGACAGCAATAAAGTATGATGCATGAATATGTATGTATCAGAAATCAAGTAGCAGTTTAACCATAATTGTAAGCAAGCACAGTAATTAAGCATTAATTAAGTATTAATTAAGACAGCAATAAAGTATGATGCATGAATATGTATGTATCAGAAATCAAGTAGCAGTTTAACCATAATTGTAAGCAAGCACAGTAATTAAGCATTAATTAAGTATTAATTAATTTGTACGGATACCTGGTTTGGTGAGGGTTGTCACACTTTCTAAAAAAATAACATTTTTAAATGCCCAAATTCATCCTTTCCCTTTCGATTTGACATAGATATGGGAGAAAATAAAAATAAGATATAGCTGAGTTTGGTACCATATCTTTTGGATTTCAATAAAAATAAGATATAGCTCTCGCTTTTGCTTTTTCTTTTGGGACCTAAACAGCTTAGTGCTTCATGCTTATTAAACCAAGCTACTGGGTTGAGTTTGGTATCTAACTATAAATTGCAAAAGGATATCACTATGACAATGACACTAGCCATACAAACGAATTGTAAATGGCTACACAAGCTAAACCATTTAACCAGGTTAGAGTTCACCTTTTCGACAACATTATCTACTCAAGTGGGAGGTGGGTTTGGGTTATACGGACCTACCGACCTAAACCAAACATGAGTTGCCAGCCCTGCTTTCGACCTCTTACCCAACATGCCTAACCCACCAACATTATCACTTAACTATAAACAAAGAAAGAAGGCTCAGGTACCTTAACTGGCTGGAACCGTCTCTCTAATGCTGGATATTATTCAATATGTTTTCAGTATTCATCAAGTGTATACACTGCCACCTAAGATGCATCAATAGAAAGAATAAACTAAATAACTTTAAAAATCAAACTTAATATATGTAACATGAAGCAATGTTTAGTACCAAATTATGAAAAATATAATTGCTTACCTGCAATTCACCTCTGGTAAGGGCTCATTTTAATATATTAGCAGCATCAATAGCAACTTCTGCTGCTCCAGCTCCAATTACAGTGTAAACCTCATCAATAAAAAGAATGATATCATCACTTTGTGTTGTTTCTTCCTTTAACTTCTTTAATCTTTCTTCGAATTCCCCACGGTATTTTGTGCCAGCAACAAGACGACCCATATCTAGGGTAATATACCTGAATATATAAGAACAAAAGATAATTTTAGGTGGCGTTTGTCATTTGGTATGGAAATGGGTACAAGCTAGTTTGAAGGGGAAGAACGAGAAAGGAATGAATTTTAATCAAAATATGTTTTTTCTCTATAAACAAAATTAGTATTACCTGCAATTCACCTCTGGCAAGGACAATATAGACAAGACAATGCAAATAGACTGAGAGCGACCTTTATGATTACTTAAGTTGCATATTTCTCACCCTAAATTTGATAACTTGTAAAAGCCCTATTGAAGCTGCACCACTGCTTGATGAGAAGGGTTGACAATCCTCTAATGCTATTGGATGATGCATAGTTGAACCGGTCTGTCTTAAACCTTTGTATTCATAAAAAAATATAATTATTTTGATAATATTGTTTTTAAAATCATGATTGATACATTAATTAATCACAAAGAGTATCAAAGGTAGGGTAATACTGACTACTGACATGCTATAAGCACGGTGAACTGTTGAGTTCGACTGCTTTAAAAGAATAGAAACAGTAGCAGCCTCCCATTTTGTTTCGGATAAGGTTTTATCAAACTGAATTGATGGATAGAGAACTCATTATGTCTGTTCTTTATAAAGGAAGATGACACCTCTCAAATGAAAGTCATACTTGTCAGCATGTAAGAAAAATAAAGTCAAAGATAACCTATCAGTATGTCAAAAGAATAAAGTCAAAGATAACATGTAAGTATGTCATAAAATTAATTCACTTGAAATTAATTAACCCGTAAAAACAAATGCACATCTCACCTCAACTCCAGCTACAACATTGTGTGCCCTCCGATCAAATGTGCTGCTGACCTTCACATCGCCGATGGAGCAAAGAAATGCTTCTGGTTACATAACAATATCATTAATAAATTCAGATCAAGACTTTCTCAATCAAGAGTAGTAATTCTTAGGATAAAATAAACAGGCAATAGATCATATGTACTTACCTGGCATAATATTTCAAGAGCGCTCCGATCAAATGCATTTTTCTAAAGATCAAGAATGCTTCATCCGGTTTTCCGACATTCAAGAGCCCGTTTATCATGATATTCCACGTTGCCAAATCCGGTTTAAGCCCGTTAGATTCTAACATCATGAACAAACCGATATCGCTTTCGCTTTTGCCGTTTAGCATCATGCCGAATATCATTGGATTCCGACTAACAAATCGAGTACTAAATCGACTTTCATGAGAAGCCCGTGAACTTGCAGCCCGAATTTAAAATTCTTGTTATCCGAACAAGCAGATAACACAGAAACAAACATGACAGTATTCGCGTCGTGGGCTGATCATTGCAGCATTTGTTTAAATACTTTAAACACAGGCTCAACAATCCGATTCTGCAACAAACCGGTAACATACGCGTTACAGCAAGCTACAGTTTTTTTACCAATTCGTTTAAATACAACCGATGCAGTCAGAGGCTGTTTGCAGTGAAATACATTGTAACAAGTGAAGTTGCTACATAAATATCAGTTTCAATGCCAATCTTAACAGCCCAGCAATGAATCTGCTGGCCATCTTTAACTGAAATGTCACAACCCGACAACAAGCTAGCAACTGTAACCGAATCGGGCCTAAGTTTAAACTCGCTAAATAGTTTAAAAACCTCAAAAGCCTTCTTGTAACACCCATTCTGACAAAACCCAGAAACAACAACATTAATTGAAGTGGTATTTGGTTCAGTAATTTCGTCGAACACCTTGAGCGCACTATATAGAAACTGATGTTTAAAATTCATGTACATGTCTGTAATGGCTGTAACGGTGTATATATGTGAATTGAACCCGGTTTTTGTGAGATTGAACTCTACAGTGCACCTCAAAACAGAAATTACACCCAAATCCATCAACAATTAGAAAGAAAACAAGTAGCACAGCAATTAAAATTAGAGATTTATGATTGATTACATACAAATTGATGTCGGGATTTAAACAGGAGCACAATCGTCTTTGGTCGGTACAGTCGTGAACTGGTGGTATTCAAACTGAGTGAAGGCAATGGATGAGATTTTGGAGAGAAAAATTAGAGCGGGGGAAATTGATTTTTTGGTGAGAATGAGAGGGAAACCAATGAAGGCTGAAGGGAATGAGCGGGAATATGAAATGATTTGGAGAGGGAAATTGATTTTTGGTGAAAAAGTTGAAAAATTTCTAGGGAAATTTTTAGGTTTTAAAGAGGGAAATTGTGAAAATTTTAAATCAGATGTTATATATAAAATTTTGATGGCATATGCAAAATGCCACTAAAAGCCTTGATTAGTGACATAAAAGTTAAATGCCACTAAATGTATGTGTTAAATATCTAATGTGCCATTAAAAACAAAAATTAGTGGCAGAAAACCTAAATGCCATTAAAAATGTGTGCCACTATATGGCTTTTTTTTTTTGTAGTGAATAAAACCATTGTGAAGGCCAACATAAGAATAAACATCCACAATAACTTGACAAAACACTGACCTGTGGGTATTGACCTGATCATTGTAACCTCCGCGAGCCGATTCCCAATCTACACACTTAGATCTAGACAAGCATAATTAAAAATCAAGTTCTGAATCAAAAAAAGGTATTAGTGAGAAACAGAAATAACACATTCCTGTCCATCAGATTCATGTCTTATTGTCAACAACTCATTCCTTTTATGAGTTCCAACCACCAATCTTGCGTTTCTTCTCCACATAGAAACCCTAATTCACAAAATGTAGATAGATGAAGACGTAGAACAATGGATTGTATTAATTGTATTAAACTGAGTTGGAACAAATTTCCTGGAGTAACATCTGATCGAATCCTAAAAAAGGACGAAGCCGCAGTGTTCACTCTTTCTAGAAAACAAAAACCCTAAGCAATACAAAAATATATACTCTCTCCGTAGATCCATTCACAAAACATTCAAAAAAACACAAAACCAACACTGATCTGGCGTCGTATAGAGAAAAACCCTAGATCCAACTCTGATTGCCAAAGAGAGAGAGAGCAGATGGAAAGGAGAGGCGGATAACAGTGAAACCCCATCTTCTTCCACCCACAACCTCAGTCTGGCATCTTATAGAGAGAAACCCTAGATCCACCTTTGATCGCCAGAGAGAGAGAGAGCGGATGGATAGGAGTGGCGATAAGAGTTAAACCAAGGTCTAGTGATCCAGTTTGTCCGTGTGTTTTTGTTTGTCTAAAATAAGGGTATTATTGGAAAGTGAGGTCACAATTGTGTTTGTTGTGCTTAAAAGACTTGTACATCATGCTCTAAGGGTATTTTAAGGGAATGACAAATTACATTAAGAAGTCCTCCCTATATGCTTTTATATATAGTATATATATATATAGGATTAGGTTCAAACGTGAACAAAATCCCAAGAGTGAACTGCGTGAACTGATCTGGGCCCTTGATTTTTATGATCTTGAGATTAAAGTGAGTGGCATGATGGTAATTATTTGGTTAATTTTTTTCATTTAATTAAATACAAAAAGGGTATATGTGTAATTTCAATCTTAAATTGATTGCATAAATCTATCACAAATCAAGTAATCAATTATCCTCTTAAATTGATTGCATAAATCTCTCACAAATCAAATCAAGGATTAGGAAAGATGTAACTTAATTCAATTATTAAAATAATTATTTGTTTAAATGCAATGTACACATGTGTATTCTGATTTTGCCCTCTTTTTAATGCGATGTACACATGTGTATATGGTGTGTTTTTGTGATATCTCAGAATTTTTTTGTATTGTTTGTTGATGTACACCTGTGAATTACTGTACACATATGTACGATGCTGAGTACACATGTGTACTGTTCTATTTATATCCAAGTACACATGTGTATACTGTTGAAATATGAAGGTTACGTGGATCTTAAAAATCAAAATTTGAATTCTGGTGATGAAATCTGAAATGAAAATTAAAATTGAAATCTGGTAATTTGTTGTTTGGTTTGATAATTATCTTATTAATAAATAAACATAATGTGGATAATGAATTTAAATTAGGAAAAATGTAACTTAATTCAATTATTAAAATAATGATTTAAGTCTAATTTTTTATATAATTACAATCCTACCCTTAACAACTAAAAAGGAAATCAAGGGTCCATATTTGTTCACGCAGTTCACTCTTGGGAGGTTGTTCACGCTGGAACCCTACCCTATATATATATATATATATATATATATATATATATATATATATATATATATATATATATATATATATAGGTAGAGGATCCTGTAAAAAAGGCCTAAAGTGTTAGAAGGGTAAGAAAGAATCTCAGCCATTAGATCAAAATTTTGATCTAATGGTTGAGATCAATAGGGACCAAATTGTAAAATATTTTCATTAATTTAGACTGATCTGAAATATCTAGGGGCAATATAGTCTTTTAAACACACTAGAAATTAGGCAATGCACATGTAACTTCCCCCGTCTTTTTTAAACGTCAATAACTTTTTGTACGTAACTTTTTTTTAAAAAAATTATACCATAATAACGAGCGTTTTTTTATCTTTAATATGAGTACCATATTGCTATACTTATATAGAGAAAAAAAATATGTTTCGATCAGATATTTAGTCAATGAATGATGTTATATACTTGCTGAATAGTGTTATATACTTGCTGAAAGGTGTTATATACTTGCTGAATGCTGAATGGTGTTATATACTTGCTGAATGATGTTATATACTTGCTGAATGGTGTTATATACTTGCTGAATGCTGAATGGTGTTATATACTTACTGAATGGTGTTATATAATTACTGAATTGTGTTATATAGTTACTGAATGGTGTTATATACTTCCTATGATTAAGGTGGCGGTTATGGGAAGTTTTTAATTAATTGAATTAATGATAAAATTACTTGTTTACCCTTTTCAATTAATTTAGATCTAATGGCTGAGATTCTTTCTTACCTTTCTCACACTTTTGATCTTTTTTACAATAGCCTTACCCTATATAGGTATATATATGCACACAATATTAAATTTTAAATTGAGAGAATCTATAATAAATAATAATAAGAACAAATATAATGATGAGTTTTAAATAAAAGAAAAGTAAAATTGTAAGGTTGAAGGAGAGATTGTCATGCGAAATTACTATTATCATATATAATATAATAATATTAAAATTTAAAGTCAGAAAATTTATAATAATAATTTAAAGTGTGAGAATTTATAATAATGATGATGATGATGGTGATGGTGATGATGATGATGAAGGAGGAGGAGGAGGAGGATAACAAAAATATTTTTGTTAAATAAATTAAAATTAAATTTGGTAAGATTGAAGAAGAGATTGCAATTTTCATTAATTGGAGTCTTATTATTAATATTTAGATGTGGTGGTTATGTAATAGTGAGGAGGGAGAGAGAGATCGAACCCCTAATCTCTCGTGGAAAACTTAAGAGAAAAGACCTACAACAAACTCCACCACCTTAAATATTGATTATAGTATCAACCCAGTAAAATAAAAATAACATGATCAAGAAGCACAAAAAAGAAAAAAAGGTTATAGAAAACATAGGCCACCACATGGTGTTTATAACTTTTATATATTTTCTAAGTTAAAACTACGAAACTTAATTTAAACAAAACAAACAAATAGACCTGGTGTAGTCCCATTCAAAGCAACACTATTAGTAGTCTGTGAGAGTGTGATGAGGGTAAATAGAAGATAAACCGGTTGCCTCAACTAGACTATTGGTTCCAAACTTTTTTCTATTTTTATAGTTTGAAGTATATGAACTCATATAACATAAAATGTAGCTAAAAGAATCAAAACAAGCAACCACACACAAGTACTAATAACAGATGTCTATTATGTCTAACATACAATAATAGGTAAACTATAATAGCCACATATAATATAGCTAAGTGATGTGTATTGGTGTATGTATAAAAAGTTTGAATCTCACACAATCTGGGTTTTAAAATGGAATTACAAAACTAAACCTCAAAATTTGGCAAGTGTACTAGTTTTGATATACTAAACCTCTGTTAGGTCCTAGTTTGAATAAAATAGCGTAGTATCAACTAAAGAACTATTCAAAGCAATAAAAAAGAGAGAGTAAAAAAGTAGGAAGAAATAAGCATGGAACGGGCTGAGAACGCAACATACGAACTAAAAGTCAGGAATAGGAGAAATGAGTGTCTATTCAGGGAATCCTAATGATAATCCGAATGCTACTAGAATCAGAAACTCGGATATAAATCGGGCTCTAAGGGTTCGACTCGAATGAGGTTCACTAAGGTGTCCTAAATCTCCTCTCGGTCTCAATAGGGACAATAAGGCTAACCCAAACAGTCGTGTAAAGCTCATCGGGTAGTGAAAGGATCTCCTCTAGGTCTCTCCTAACATCGGATGCTTACACGCCCTAATCACCGGTAAGAAGATCATATCAGCCAAATCAAACTATTTTCACTCTATTAGATAATTCTTTATGTAATTTTCGTGAAAAGCAGTCCAAGACGATTACCAGTATTGTTTATCCACTTAAAGAAAATGAATAAACATTTCAAGTTCCATTACCTTGTGATATGGGTAAGGTTATTATACTGATGTACTAGTGTGTCCCACTTCAGGACATACCACCGCGATCAAGGTATGCACAAAGCTTCCTCGTAGAAGGTGAGGACACCGAATTCATCCCTTTTGTTTTACAATGTTTGACAATTGGTGATCAGGTCAGTAGTTTCATACAACAAAGAGACCAATATCCAACAAGGATGAGGCAAGTACCACATATTGGTATGATTTATGCGTTTTGCATAGTTGAATAACTCTCTAGGAGAGCTTCTTCAATTAATGGGTTTTTACCATTTTAGCTCTTTTAAGATATCTTGGTTGTGCCTAGGTCAGCATATATCTGGATGCAGCAAAAGAACAACCCCGATGGTGGTGGACGGTGGTGGAAGTCCTGTTAATTCAAGATGTAGCTCACACGGACCCGTTCCAACTACTTATATCTTGAGTTGGTTGCTTGTTAAACCCGTATCGTATAGGTATGTCATTGTTTTTAGACGGTTGTTCCACCTGATATAACAATTAACAACGATCAATAACAACATACGACTAGAAAATAACTGATGTAAGTCCCTATCACACGTGGATCAATACGAGATTGACAATCAATCAAGGGTGCAGGATCCCCTTGATAGATTAACGAACACAGAAACATGTAATATGATGAAGAACACGTAAAACACTTTAAACCGATCTTTTGTAATTAACGAACATGAATCTTTACAATCACTCAAGATCTCACACCACTCGAACTCACAGCCTTTCTCGGTGTTTTCTATAACTCCTCTCTCTGCCTGTCTAGAATGTCTACCCTAAACCCTAAAGCATGAACTGTTTATGTACACACAGCCGTGCAGACTGTGCTAGGCCCATATTACATAAAACACAAATACGGAATTAACAAAGACACAAACTCGGAATTACATTAATAATTGAGAAACTCGGAATCCCTTGAAGTCTTCATATCCAAGTCTTGTTTAAGATATCCAAAGACCAAATCATAAGCTGTTGTCACATAACATGCACCAACAAACTCCCCCTTGACAATATCTTGCAAAGCTGAAATTAGTCTTTAGAATCTCCAGTAGTCTTTGGTCTTTGGGTAACATCAGCTTCAACATGAATTCTGTCAGCAACGCTGACGAAAACTAAATACTTACGTTAATTATTTCCACAAAGTACTAGTTTGGTTGAAGACCCATGCCAAACTCAATGGTCCCATTTTTGTAAGCTCCAAAGGCCATGGCTAAGCACATTATTGCAATGCCACATATTTACATTTTTTATTCCATATATTCTTCAAAGATCAATAAGATACATGAAAGTGAATAATAATAATACATACAAACATTTGAAATCACGGTTCTGTGTGTTTATCTCAAGTGTAATAATTTTCTTTTAAAGTATGGCGTTTAAATATGACCAATTTGACTAGAAAGCCAAATCATTTTGAATTCAATAGAATTAAAAGATTCAATTGTTATTAAAAAAATTGAATTCAATAGAATTAAAAGCTTCAATTGTTATCCAAAGGTAAAATCGTACTCCAACTGTTATGTGGATGTAAATTAAGAGAATTTCATATATAAATATCAATTATGATATATATATATATATATAAATACACAATATTTCAAAATGAGGTTCTAAAACATCCGGGGGTCCAAACCTAGGGTTTGCTTTTTTATAAAGTAGATAACGCTGTATAGGACGAGTATGCAGTTATCAAACTAGGGAATAATAATAGGTGTGTGTTTACCTGACTCAACAAAAATAGCAGGATTCATTGAGACGTTTGAGAGCTACAAGCTCATTGAGACGTTTGAGAGCTACAAGCCTGGCATATGACAAACACACTTATATAATCTGAACAAATACAAAAAACAAAAAAAGGTTGAAGTATCTTCTACTTTTTATATAATACAAATTTTACATGTCAAACTTTTGGTGGGAAAATATATAGATCACATTATTAACTAAAAATCACACCTTAATATTACAATTTTGTTTTAATCCATATAAGATTTTATAAAACTATATTTTTTTATTTTTTTTTATTTTACAACATGGCTTGATTATCCTTTTTTTTTTTTGCAATTTCACCTTTGACTTTCTCAAGTAGTTCGAATGGATTTGGATTTTACCTTTCTCAATTGAGCCCTTGAAACGCCAAGAACAATCAACATGCTATATTCTGCTTGTAAATGATTAGCCAGATCCATTTGTGATGTGAAATCGGTGAATAACACCAAACCTAACATTTATAACCAACAAAACAAGCATAAAACACAAAATCCCTATAACTCCACATCAAATAAAGAACAAAAAAAATCCTTATAACTACACGTCAAATAAGGAACAAAAAAAACATGTATTACAAATTCTTCCTCATTTGTTTATAGATATTTTCTAGAACAAGCTTGTACAAAAAAAAATTCAAAAAATATATTTCGTAATGAATTTCTTGATTTTTCAAACTGCTTTGACTTGGTATGCGTATATTTTACGTCAACACCAACAAAATCAAAACATACATGTCCATACAATTAATTAAACCAAAATTCTTAATTTAGTACAATTGAAAACAAGTCATGTTTTATATAAATGTAAAGAAAGAGTATGAGGTAAATCAAATTAGATAGAAATAAAATAAAAGCTCTTACATTTGCACTGAAAAAAGAGATGCCATCTTTAGGGCCAACATATGGATGAATGAGAGAAGACACGGTGCGGCGGTGATTATAATGAAAATGGTATTGTGTTCGTTTAAATAGAAAGTGTGGGGTTACCCTAATGCAAATTTTACTATAATCACCCTATGCATTTTAAGAGCTTTCAAAATGGAACTGAACTATTATAGAAAATTTCATTTTGATCTATCATAATGCAATTAAGTTATTCTTTTACTAGTAAATTAGAGTTTTCGGCCTAAATATAACGAACCGACAAAGTTGATCCTTTATGTTCATATGTTGGATAATTTTCGTCATGTTGTTTAACGACTCTTTTTGCATGTAAAGTTTGGTCACGTGTCTTGCACATTAATAGGGCAAATTGTATTTTTTTACTCTTTTAATGAAAAAAGTAAATTATGTTTTTGGCGTATGTGGTTATGTTACTTTAACTCTATCAGCTCAAAGGAATTTATGACAGTTTGGACCCCAATGCCACTTTCCTAACCTTTTTAGCCCCAAAAATTAACTCCACCCATGTTATTCGTTAAAATCCAGTTACCTGTATTACATGAGGGTCACTTTACTCAAATCTTGTTTAATATAAGAGGTAAACTAAAATATGAAGGACACTAGCTTATAAACCCGTGTATTACACATGATTAAAAGAAATCTAGATTAACTATTATTTTAATTTGTAAGTGTTATAAACCTGTGTATTAATTGGATTAAATATATAAAAAAAAGTAAATCAGAAATTTCTATATACTCTTATCACACGATTAAAGAATGTAATAATATTATAATCTTATACATTCATAAATCATGAATTTTATCACCCGGGTTGAATATATAAAAAAGGTAAATCATAAATTTCTGTATAATCTTATACATTCGTAATTCATGAATTTTATGACACGGGGTTGAGGAAATATAAACTATATTCTTATAAAAATGTGTAACACCATTAATAGATGTAAACACTAAATGTAATAATATTATAATCCTATCACATAATTGAATATGTGTATTGTTGATGAGTATATCAATTATTTTATAAATTACAATATTATTCAAATTTTCGGTGTGATAAATTCAAGGGATATTGGATTTAAAGAGTAAGTTACTATTTTGGACCCTGTGATTATATCACTTTTACATTTTTAGCCTAAAAAGGAATCTTTTAACATTTGGACCCTCAACGTCTTTTTTTTTAACTTTTTTGGCCCATAACACTAATCCATCCATTTACTTGGTTAAAAACCTGTGTGCCTCTCACATGAGGGGCATTTATGGCAATTCACTAATAAAATACCCACCTTCTATCAAATCTCGTCACCATCTTCCATTCAATTCTGGCCCATTAAACCCTATTTTCAACCATCAATATCTTCTATTTTGATCTTGCCACCAGTGGCGAAGCTTGACCCGAATGATCGGGGGGTCGAAAAGGTATATACCAAAAAATTTCTATAGAACCGGGGGTCGAAAACGTATATACCCAGAAATTTCTATACGAAAACTACATATATAATACTACTAAGCGAAAAGTTCGGGGGGTCGGGCGGCTCTCGCCGCCCCTTCTATAATTCACCAATGCTTGCCAACGTCATCGCCGGTAAAATCTCTTTGTTTTTTTTTTTTTTTTTTTTGGATTCTGGATTGGGTTAACTGATTTTACTAGATTTTCAAATTGTGTATGGCTAGATTGCGTATTTAATGGGAGTTGTTGATTCTGAACCACCATCAAAATGTAGAAAACTCAAACAATCATCAATCAATGGCTGAAACTTTAGCCCATGATTCAGTTGGTTCAAAGGGATCCAGAGAGTCGAATTTGTTAGACTAATAGCCGAAATATTACAGTCTTTTAGGTATACAAATACCATTGCAAATCTTGAAAAAAGAATCCGACATTGCAGTTTCATCAGGTTTAATCATTTTATATAAAAATACAAGAAGATTAGAATTTTCTAGTTTATAAATTAGAACCCATTTGCAGCAACTTGATTATAGGTGGGTAGTTGTGGTGTTAGGGACGGCGGTGGAAGTGGGTGGTTGCAAGAGATGGTGGAGGATGGGTGGTTAATGGTGTTAGCGGCGGCTATGCAGGTGGATGTTTGTGGTGTTAGGGGAGGCGGTGGAAGTGGTGGTTGCAAGAGATGGTGGAGGGTGGGTGGTTAATGGTGTTAGGGGCGGCTATGGAGGTGGGTGTTTGTGGTGTTAGAGGCGGCAATGCAAGTGGGTGGGCAGGTGGCTGAGGTGGTGTGTGGTCGCCGACATGGCTGGAAAACCATGATGGTGCCAGTTTTAAGGTATCACCAGAGAAGAACATGGGTGAGGGTATTTTATAAGTGAATTGCTATAAATGCCCCTCATGTGAGGAACACATGACAAGCTTTTAATCAAGTAAATGGAAGGGGTTGGTGTTATGGGATAAAAGGGTTAGAAAATAAAACGCTGGGGCTCAGATGTTAAAAGATTCCTTTTTGGGCTAAAAGGGTAAAAGTGATATAACCATAGGTGCCAAAATAGTAATTTACTAACATTTAGATAACCCAAACTTTTACCAATTTGCCAAAAGCACTCCCAACTTTCTATTTGTACACCAGCACTCCCAACTTTCAAGTTATTAGCCCATAACACTCCCTAACTAACTAAACCCTAACCCAATTAGCATATTTTAGCTGCGACGTCATCAAAAATGCCATGTCAGCTGCCACATCAGCTGCCACGTCATCAAAAAATGCCATATCAGCTGACACATCATATGCCACGTCAGCAAAAGGGCAACATCAGATGCCACATCATCAAAAACTAACTGGGTTACGGTTCATTTAGTTAGGGAGTGTTATCAGCCAATAAGTTGTAAGTTTGGAGTGCTAGTGTACAAATCCAAAGTTGGGAGTGTTATTGGCTAATTGGTGAAAGTTTGGGTTATTTAAATCTAGTATTCATAAATTCAATCGTTTTTTTTTTGTTTCTAAGGTTTGTGCGACGGTGTTAAAACTTAAAATCATAGTATTGTCGCATTATTATATAACGTCTTTGTTATAATAATTATTTTATAGTATGTATAATTGTTATTTTATATATTAGTATGTTTGATCACAATTTTTAAGGTAAAATATAATTGATAAGCAGTCTCTCTATTCCTAAAGGGTAGAGGTAAGGTTGTCTACATCTCACCCTCCTCAGACACTAACTTAGTTTTGCTATTGGTGGGATATACCGAGTATGATGACGATGATATTAAAAATTAAACTAAGAGAATCTATAATAAATAATAATAAGAAGAACAATGATAATGATGAGTTAAATAAAGTAAAAGTAAAATTGTAAGGTTGAAGGTGAGACTGTTATGTGAAATGAATATTATCATATATAATATAATAATATTAAAAGTTAAAGTGAGAGAATTTAAAATAATAATAACAATAAGGATAACAAAAATATTTTTTTTAAATAAATTAAAATTAAATTTGGTAAGATTGAAGAGGAGATTGCAATTGGCACTAATTGGAGTCTTTTTATTAATATTTAGATGGGGTGCTTATGTAATAGTCAGGAGGGAGTGAGATCGAACCCCTAATTGCGGTGAACATAAGAGAAAAGACCTTCAACAAACTCCACCACCCTAAATATTGATAAGAGTGTCCATCCAATAAAATATAACCTGATCAGGAAGCACAAAAAAGAAAAAAAGTTATAGTCAAACACAGGTTACCACATGGTGTTTATAACTTTTATATATTTTCTAAGTTTAAACTACAAAACTTAATTTAAACAAAACAAACAAACACACCTAGTGTAATCCAATTCAATGCAACACTATTAGTATTATATGAGAATGTGATGAGGGTAAATAGAAGATAAAAAGGTTGCCTCACCTAGACTATTGGTTCCAAACGTTTTTCTATTCTTTAAGTTTGAAGTATATGAAGCCATATAACCACTACGCCAAAAAAGGCTTACGGCCACACAAAAAAAGAGTGATTTGTCACACTTTTTTTTTCAGCTCAAGTGTGACCAAAGGTCAAGTCATCATAGGTATCATACGGCCAGATTCACGTTTAGTGGTCGTAGCAACTTTAAAGTATGGCTAAAGGGTACCACTATCTCTCGCTGGAAATCAGACATTCTGTTCAATAAGAGTGGCTAAAGGGTAACAACAGCCACATGAATTTATTGTAAATGTGGTTGTTTCTATTATATAGTCACTTAAAAGTTTGTTTTAGCCACATCAATTAAAAAATGTGGCAAAAAGAGTTATTGTAATTAAGCATTCAATTTATTAAGTAAGACTAAATGGTAGTAATGACCACATGAACTCACTGTAAGTGTGACCGTTTTATTATTTAGTCACATCAGTTTACTATAAGTGTGGCTGCTGATGAAAGGGCCAAATCACTTCTGATAATGGCACTTCAATATTTTCATAAGTAGATGCAAGTGCATCTGCTAAGGAGATATGAGATCAACTGGAAAATTTATGTGAAGGAGGTGAAAGAATGAAAAGAAACAAGAGAACAAATTGTGTCTCTTCTTATGAAAGATTTAAAAGTCTCCAAAATGAGATTCTTTCAGAGACATATAACAGTTTCACCAAACTTTTAAATGAACTTAAAAAGTTGGTATTGAAAAATCTAATGACGAAAAGAATGTTAAGTTCTTAGATGCACTTCCAAGAGAGTGGCCTAGTCTCACAATGACCTTAGCATCAACCTTTGAGTTAGGGAACATGAACTTGCATGATCTTTACAGCATCTTAGTCCCTAGAGAGGAAGAAATTTATGAGGATTCAAACCAAAAGGGGGGACCTATAGCTCTTGTTTCACACACTCAACACACACAGAGAATACCAGTTTGAGATCCACAACCCTCTCACTGCCAGAATACAGAAATACATAAATTTATGATGCTTCATCAGATTTTTTAGCCTTTGCTGAGGCTATAGCTTTGCTCACAAAGACATTTGAGCAAAGGCTGAGAGGTGGAAGTGGTAAGACAAAAGAAAAAGGCAAGGCAGAAGTTGTTTGCTACAAATGCAGATAAAAGGGGCACTATGCTTCAGAGTCCAAGAAGAAGAAGTTGAAGAATGTGGCTTACAATGAAAAGAAGCATGAAGAAGCTAAGAAACAACAGAAAGTCAGCCTAATAGCAGGTACTGACACCAGGCTAAACTGAAGATTCTTCTGATGAAGAAGAGGAGGAAATGGCTAATTTCTGTTGGATGGCCACAACTTCTGATGAATGCTCCACTTCATCATAACAAAAAGTAAGTTCAGACAATCTTGATTTGGAACAACAACTAAACAAACTTATGCAGGATTTTGTGCTTTTACAAAACAAAACCTCATCAGACTGCACAAAATCTGATGATTTGCAAAAGTTTCCACAAAACCAAAGCTGAAAACCAATCACTTATTGATCAAATTTTAATAAAGGATTCAAAAATTGAATTTTATGAAAAAGAAAGAAAGAATCTTTACAAGAAAATTGAAGACAATGAAATCAATGTGAAAGGTTTCAACAAGCAAAAGACTTTATACAATTTATTGAAGCAACACCAAAGAACAGAGGTGAGGGGCTAGGATATGTTAAAAAAAATATTAAAACTCCCACCACCTTTGTAAAAGCATCTGAACACATTTCTGATAAGATAATATCAGATTCTAGATTCTGATACTGAATCATGCAGATCTGGCAATTCTAATAAACTGTTCTTGTCACCCAAAATCTGTTTGAAAAAGGATGAAACCTTCAAAATGATTGAAAAACCAAAAATTCATCCTATATTTCATAAAGGCAAAAACATGCCATCACAAGCATCTTTGTCTAAAAATTTAGACAAATCAAATTGTATGTGTGTTGAAATACTGAATCTAATTCAACAACATCTCTCCAAAGAAAATCATCCTGCTAATGGCTCAGTATTAAGCAGAGAATTTGATGAGAATACATTTTCATCAAAAAAAAGTACCCAAACAAGTTTGGGTACCAAAAATTCTCTAACCTCATAATTTGAGGACCATCATGTGTAGCAGATCTGATACTGCGATTCAGGAAGCTACAAGCACATGATTGGGGATAGGAGCTTACTCAGTAATTATCAAGAAAAACTGGGTAAATTTTTAAATTTTGGAAATGGGGTGAAGGGAAGAACAATGGGATATGGTACCATACAATATGGAGCATTAACCATTGAAAAGGTTTCCTATGTAGATGGTTTAAAATACAATCTACTTAGTTGTGGGCAATTTTGTGATAGAGGCTTCCAGGTAACCTTTTCACCTGAAAAATGTCTGTTGGTTAGTTTGGATGATAACAAAATATATTTAAGTGGGAAACGGATTAGAAACTCCATCTACTACTTTGATTTCAGAGAGCAATTGAGCATCCACAATTATGCTTATTTTCTACTCAAAATAAAGGAAATAGTTGGTTATGGCATAAAAGGCTTGCTTTTAAATTTCAAAACAATAAACCAACTGGCAAACAAAAATCTGGTAAAAGGCTTACCATACATATCATCCAAAAAGGATAAGATATGTGAAGCATGTGAGCTTGGAAAATCAAAGAGAGGCTCACATAAAACTGTTTCAGAATCTTCAATTCTGGAAACTTGGAACTTTTACACATGGACCTTTGTGGACCAGTACAAACTGCAAGCTTTTCTGGTAAGAAATACATTTTGGTCATTGTAGATGACTATTCAAGGTACACATGGGTTGAGTTTTTAAGAAAGAAAACTGAAACCCAAGCTCTGATAATTAATTTCATCAGAAAAACTAAAAATCTGTTGAAATTACCTGTAAGAAGAATCAGATCTGATAATGGAACAAAATTCAAAAAATGCAAAACTTGAGACTTTCCTTGTAAGTAAAGGAATATCTCATGATTTTTCTGCTCCAAGAACTGCACAACAAAATGGAGTTGTAGAAACAAGAAACAGGACTCTGGTAGAAGCAGCAAGAACCATGCTTGCTTATGCCAGATTGCCCACTTATTTTTTGGGCTGAAGCTATATCAAATGCATGCTTTACACAAAACATATCTATCATTAACACAGAAGACATCAGAAAACTCCATATCACATTATCAACCATAGGGTCCCAAGTATCAAATTTTTACACACCTTTAGTTGTAATTGTTTTGTCTTTAATGATTTTGATAGTCTGGAAAAGTTTCACAAAAAAGCAGAAAAAGGAATTTTTCTTGGTTACTCATTGTCCGGAAAGGTTATAGAATATATCTTTTAAACACAAGGAGAATAAGAGAAAGCTTATATGTGTCTTTTGATGACTCGTTAGAAACCAAGATTTCTGATGAAATTTTAAAGGATATAAGCTTGTCAAAACAACCTGAAAATTCTGAAAATCTTCTTAACAAGCTAACTGAAGAACTATTAGAACATGACCCCATATGTTGAACATATCAAACAAAAATATGCCATGTACTAACCCTACAGATGATCTGGAACCTCCACCAGAAATTGAACAAAATGATCAGAATTCTGATCCCCTTGACAAAAATGAGGTCACGGATCGGGGGAAGCTTCAAATCCATCAGCAAGTACAAGTTCACATAACAACTTGAGATGGATCAGGGGACACTCACTTGCTGACATCATTGGTGGCCCTGAAGTAGGTGTTAAGACAAGATCTGTAACAGCTCATGAATGTCTTTATGCTGGATTTTTAAGCATAATTGAACCAAAATCTGTCAAAGAAGCACTAAATGACTCAGATTGGATCCAAGCAATGCAAAAGGAGCTTGACCAATTTGAAAAGAGTCATGTGTGGGATCTGGTACCCAAACCAAACAACAAATCTGTCATTGGTTCCAAATGGGTATTCAAAAACAAGTCTGATGAACAAGGCATCATAACAAGGAACAAAGCAAGGCTAGTAGTCAAAGGTTATTGTCAACAAGAAGGCATAGACTATGATGAATCCTTTGCACCAGTAGCCAGGCTTGAAGCTGTGAGAATATTTCTTGCTTATGCTGCCTCAAATAACATAAAAGTTTATCAGATGGATGTAAAGTCTACATTCTTAAATGGTGAAATTTAAGAAGAAGTGTATGTGCATCAACCTAAAGGCTTTGTTGATCCTCAATATCCAAATCATGTTTATAAACTAAACAAAGCCTTGTATGGATTGAAGCAAGCTCCAAGAGCATGGTATGAAACACTATCAAACTTCTTAATCAATTCTTGCTTCACTAAAGGTACTATTGACATAACCCTCTTTCTAAAAACACACAACAAGCACACACTTTTGGTCCAAATTTATGTTGATGACATAATTTTCTGATCAGCAAATTGGGAATGGTCAACATGGAAATTGAACAAATAGAAATTGGGTCACAAAATAAAGAAAAATCTGATATACAAACACCTGATCAGATTTCTGGTGAAAATTCTAATCTATCAGAAAATTCGCAATTCACCAGAAATTTTGGTAAGTCATCAGAAATACCGGGTCAACAGAATTTCCTATGAAACACAAAATATCAAATGTTTCTTTATCTTTTCACAGGCATGTACAAAGTCCATTTTTAATCATCATTTCTCATTGATTTTGTAAATTTTATTCGTATACATCTTTATTCTTTATTTTTCTTTCATTTTCTCTGTTTTATAATTGCAAATTTTATCTCTTTAGACTAGGGTAATCAAAATTTTATCTCTTTAGAATAGAGGTGATAACGTCATGGACAAAAGGCTTCTGGGAACTCGTTAATGGTAGTTAATTCTCTCTCCTTTATTCATTACATTTCATCAATATTAAGAGGATAGAAGTGACACATAGGCAAATAATCATCATAAATTATCAGAAATGGCTGCCTAAACCATTAATGCAGGAGATTTTATATCATTTATTCTCTTTGCCTCCTGACAGAAAATTTTAATGACAAAGAAAATGGAGATACAAAATCTAAAGTAGGTAGATGTCATTTAAGGCAAACTTAACTTTTTCTATAAATAACTACCACTTTAAGCTTAGTCTGTCTCTTTTATCTAAGAAAAACCCTAGAAAAACTTACCATCTTCTCCACTTCTTTCAACCAAAATTGGCAAACATTCGTGCTGATCTTTTTCCACTTCCTCACACCCGTATCACAACCTCAAGCTGAGGACCAACTTTGATGGTCCTGCATGGGAGGGATGCCAAGTCATCCTAAACATGCTCATGTCAAGCCATTTGGGTTACACCCTTTCAGCTTACAGCATGGTCTACCCGGACATCTTACAGATGTTCTGGAGAAATGCAATACTGCTGTTGCATGAAGGAAGGGTTTTAACTTCCATCAGAAATGTGATGCTCAACACACCAATTGTTGTAACTGAGGACATCATCAGAAGAGTTTTAAACTTTGATGATGAGAACGATGTTGTCCTCTTTACAAGAGCACAGATAGATAAAACCATACAACAAATGGGGTACAACATGGTTAATCCAAACAGGCCAATCAGAAAAACAGGCTTCATTAAGCCGTGGTAGTACTTGGTAACTCAAATGGGGGCATGCTTTTCAAAGAAAATCTTTAACCATTACCAAGTCTCCTACAGGTTGATGGAACCAGTACATGCACTTGTATAGGACATCCTTTATAATTTCTCTAATTATATAATGAAAGATCTTATGAGCAACTTGTGGTCCAGCAAGCCTTTCTTGGTTTATCTTCGTTTTCCGATGAGGATAATCACTAGTCAGCTGGATTTTGGAGGTATTCCTGTATGGTTCCCCATGGCAGAAGTGGTGCTTCAACAGAATATCAGACACACTATGCTCATACCAACTGACCACAACACTGGTGAAGTGACCCCTCTTTGGTTATTCCATGAGATCATCTAAGGAGAAGAAGAGATAGAACTTGATTAGGTCGTTTTTGTTTAGTTTTTTTTTTTTTTTGTTTAAAAGTTAATATATTGTGCTTTTACAATTTTTGTTTTCTGGTTCATTGATTGGGGGGAAGGAAAAACAAAAATGAGTAAAGACATATGGTAAAATAAAGAAGTTAAATACCACAAAAACAACTTGTGTTCATCAGAAACAAAACATTTGCCACAAAACTTTAAGTTTCTGATAACATAAAGATGGAATCTGGTAAAATAAATTCAAATCTAATAAAAACATTTTTCTCAAAAAGATGTTAAAAATCAATTTTTTTTTTTGGAAAGTTGAAACTTCAAAAAGGAATGATAATGACAAAATGAGAAAACAATCGTGTGAAAACTTTAGAAAAACTATACATTGTCATTCATCATTTAAAACTTTTCACAAAAATTCCTTGAAGTAAGAACAACAGACTTGGACACTACTAGAAAACCATATGTAAGTCATACTTCTGATCCTTTACTCATTCCCTCTCATCTCAAAAAAAAATGAACTAGAACACTCTATCAAGGGGGAACTTCTCAGTCTGTTGACTTCTTTTGTCATGTATGGACTCATAACAGGGTTCAAACTTGATTATGGGACAGAAATCATCAACTTGAAAAAGAGATCGATCCTTACAAGAAATGGGAAAATATCTTCTCATTTACCATATCCAAGGTTCATTTTAATTTTCATTACTAAAACATTTACCGAAAGAAATGTAGAAATTCCTATCTTAGAAGATGTCTGGAGTTCAACAATAATGAATCCATGGAGTGCAAGTCAAGGATGGGCATCAGATAGGGATGTCCCTATGTTACGAGAAAGTATGTTGATCTAATTCCGTCAGATTCACCATACAGACTGAAACATGAGGAGATCCTCAACAAACCTGTCACACCATCAGATGCACCCACTAATGAAGTATATGACTGCTCTTCTTCACCAGAAGTAGAAGAAGTTCAAAAATCTTGGACATCAGAATCAGGACCTGGTGAAGAAAACACAATTCTGATGATCGGAAATTCACCAGAAAACAAACAGGGAAGAACCAGAACTTGAAGAAAGCCATCAGTATCCTGACGCTAGATTCCACTTTGAATATGAAACTCATCAAGACATTGAAGTCCAACATTATGAGGAATCACATGTTGCTGCTACAACTGTGACAACCCTAAAAATTATAGGTATCCGTACAATTAATTTATATTTAATTTGTGCTTAATGACTGTGTTGATTACAACTGTTGATTTAACTGCTTACTGATTTCTGTTACATACATACACATGCATCACCTTCATACTGTCACTCCATTTATTATATATAAACATTAGTGACAAACTCGATGCAGAAAGCACAGTTATCACAGTGAGCGGATAACCCAGAAAACATGCTGATAATGCCAGCACCTAAACAAACAATGTGTTTGAGGCCAGTATGAGCCAGGGATAGAATACTACACTAGTAGGAGTGTAGGGAAGTGAGGATCATAAAACTGCGTCACTAGGTGATAGTTATAGTGTCGGGAAGTGCCTAAAACATACTTTAACTGCAAATTTATGCACTTTTAAATAAAATTCAGCATTTAAATATGCTAGTAATGTGCAAGAACTTGACAAAATGATCCTGTACACCTTCTAAAGTGTCAGGAATTAAGTGTGACACAAAAAGCATTATAAAGGACACTTTACGGAACAATTAAGCACTTTAACGGAATGATACCCAACCGAACAACCGGACATCACCCGGAACACAAAAATATTGACAAACACATTGTTTTTATTTTTCTGAGTTAGTTAGGGTCCCCGAACACCCTAACACACTATATATTTAATAACACATCATAAACCACTAACTAAATCGTTTAACCTTCTAACTAGATGGACTAATTATCCATTGCATCCTAACTAAGCCAACCCCCCCCCCCCCCAAACCGGTTATGACACATGGGAAATCCCCTTGATTTTCTTCTAATTGTTTAAGGGATATGTAGGGTACTTTAGATGACATAAGGACCAAAGGATTATGGAGTGTTGGAAGTTTGTTTTATAAACCCACTAGACACACATTTTTATCATCTTCACAACTTCAACACAAGACTCTATCCTCCCCTTCTTTGTGCTCTCGGCTGAACCAAAGGCACACCACCATCATCATCATCATTCAACCATCTTCAACCATTTCAAGAGCATAAATAGGTGTAGGAGATCATACAAGTAAGCTT
Organism: Helianthus annuus; assembly: GCF_002127325.2. Lineage (NCBI taxonomy): Eukaryota > Viridiplantae > Streptophyta > Magnoliopsida > Asterales > Asteraceae > Helianthus > Helianthus annuus. The sequence continues at coordinate 112,975,568 of NC_035437.2, read as the reverse complement.
GGTGCACTCGGAAGCTCAAGGACCTCTCTCGTTTTCTTTTAACCACCACATTTCTTCACTTGAACTCTCCTAGCTTTGTGCTAGTGGTAAGCACTTAGATCCTTGTATTTTACTTGTTATTTAACTGGTTAATGATGTTTAAAGATCAAAAACATAAGAACTCTAAAGAATTTAAACAAGTCTTGAAACATAAAGGATGAAGAATGGTTAAAGTAATGAAGCATTGTTAAAATGATGAAGTAGTCATGATAAATCTGAGTAATATAAACAATGATCTCCTGTAATAAATAACTTACGTTATGAGATAAATCATTATTAGAATGAATGGTAATCGTATGTGTACTTTTTAATGGCACTTATACAACAAAAAGCATGATGATTTGCATTTTCAGCCGACTTTAACTGGCTGTAACCAGATCATAAGTTAACGAAAAATGTATTTTCTGAAGTCTAGGTTTATGTATTATGAAATACGGTTCTAATGGCACCAGAATCATAATTTTTGGATTTCGTTTACTATTTTTAAAGTGTCATTTTGTAACAGCAGCTAAAGCTGCATTTTTACAGCAGTAAATGAGAGTTATATTTTTAGTCATAACTTGAAACCTGAGTAAAGTTAGATCCTGAAATTTGTACTGTAGATGACCACCGATGTATTTGTAATTCTCTCACTAGAATTTCGTAAATCGGACTCTCGATGAATTTTAAATAAATTATTCCGCGGACTGCAGTCGGAAAAAGATAAATCTAATTTCAGTCCGGAAAATGATTTTCTATAAAATATTGGCGATGATTTGGATAAAATACCCGAAAACAGCCCAGTTTCGTATATTAAAACTGAAAGGACATAAGTAGTATTTTGCACGCCTAAATGTCGGGTTTGTTATTTGAAAGCGAACTAACGCGTTATATGTTAAAGAAAATGATACGCTAGTAAGCGTGGACGCCTCCATTTACAAAGGAAATTCTGGCGAACTTTTCTAAAATTCCAATACTTAGAAAATATTTTTCTAAACAAGTGTTACTAATATATCTCATAACTTGTGTTTCAAATACAAACTTCGCCATAAATTTTGTTACGAAATACAAAGTATCGGAGATTGGTTTTCGCAAATAAAAATGGGTAAACATATACTTAGAAGATAAATTTTATGCTGAGACACTTGTGTGATTGTTTGTTATTTTGTGTACTATATATATTATTTTTAGGGTAAAAATAATATAACTTGAAAATACCATGAAAGTACGATTCCAAAATAATACTAACGCTCTCACAAAAATGATTATTTAAGTTACACAAGTAATGTTATATTACCAAACATTGGAACGTAACTTACGAAATTTTTCAGAAAGCCCCTTTACACATATGTTTTTGGTGGAATATTATTTTGAAAATCAAGGAAGTAAAAATATATTATTTTTGGGAAAAATACATATATTTTGGAAATAAGTTCTTTTGGACAAATGAGTTAAGTATATTTTCTAAGTGGGACTCAACATATATTTTCGGAATTATAAAGCATACATGTATTAAAAACCCCCATCCTTGCAAAACTAAATACAATTATTATAACTTGGAATAATACCAGAATCGTAACTCAAAAACATACATACTAAGACAAGGCACGACCCGTTCGTCTAATAGACATTAGACCATTGTAGGTAGTCATGTTTGCCGCGGACATTTGGGTTACGAATACAAAGACGCAATATAGTGAGTTCATGTCCCCCTTTTCTCTTAACTGTTTTCAGTTTTACAACTTTGGGGGTGAAATACATGTTACATACTGCTGCAGACAATTACAAATGGTATGGTTAGCTAAGGAAGGAACGGTTAGATTATGTAATTGGATAGGTGAAATCTTAAGACCATTAGTGCTCGTGGTACGATCGAGGGATACAAGTGATTGGTCTATTTGAGCTTAACGAACCCCACCCATGTGCCCGCTGGTTGGACCATGTGGTGACCTTGTCCCAACACCACCCATGCGCCCGCAGGTTGGACCATGTGGTGAATACATCTTAGCCTCACCCATACGCCTGCAGGTTGGACCATACGGTGATTTCATTCTAACACCACCCATGCGCCCGCAGGTTGGACCATGTGGTGACTAGGCCCTATCCCCTCCCATGCGCCCGCAGGTTGGACCATGTGGATACACATTAACTGATATGTTTCCTTATTTGCTTTCATACCAGAGTTATAAAACATTCATACTTACAACGATTATAAAGGTTTATTCGCGCGCACATACTAAACACATGAACTCGCTCAACTTTTGTTGACTTTTCAAACTACATGTATTTCAGGGAACTAATGGATCTGGAAGGGTATGCATGTGTCGTCAAGCTGCGTAGTGACATAAAAGATGTTATCCATGGTTGTCGGGTTTAGAGGGTGTATTCCTTTCCTGGACAGAATACATGATTCAAAACTCTGGTTTTACTTAAGTACTTTTGTTGAGTCCTTGTGAACTCATTTAAACATGTCATGATTTGTAACTTATGGTATCATGTTTTCAAGAACAAGTATGTTATGGTTTTCTAAACGTCATTAATGGATGAACATCTCATGTTTTTATCATATAGCATTGTTATGATTGATTCCTATGGTATTAAGAAGTCACACCCAATAATCACGCTTCCGCAAAAGTCAGGGTGTGACAACAACCCATCAAGACACTGAAGTTCATCACTATAAGGAATCACATGTTGCTGGTACAACCCATCAAGACACAAAAGTTCTACAATATGAAGAGTCTCATGTTGCTGGTACAGATTCTCACTTAAACACAGTTTTAGTTAACACTTCATTAAATAGGTCAAACTCTAAAGATTCAATTACTGCATCTTACAAAGTTGAACCTAGAAAAATTGTTGTTGGTGAGGATATTTCTAGTATATTTCATCTCAACTCTGAATCAGATGATGAGGAAGAGGATGAGATCCCAATAGATGGAGATCAGGAAACTGATCAGGGAAATCTGGGAAGAGATAATGTGTTTATCTCAACAACCTATAGAGAATCATTCACTAGAATGATTCAAGGATATAAGGAAACCCAGGGTGAAAATGTGTTATTCACATCTGGTGGAAATATCTCTGGCATACCTAAGGATGTACCAGATTCAGATTCTGGTAAATCCAAAGGTACACCAATCATTTTCAAAACAGCTGCAAATGTGTTGCAACTGGTGTGTTAGAAGGAACATCTGCTGTTCCAAATATCCCTGAACCGCCAATGACACAAGAAAATCTTCAAAGAGTCCTGGATAGTGTACTAAATGTTTGCAAGAAGAATCCAGTAGAAGAGAAGCTTGATCTACTACTATCAGAAGTAAAAGGTCAAAGAGCTGAATTGAAGACCTTATCAGAATCAGTGGAGCTTATCAAGACACAATCAGAGAAGAATACTGAAGCTCCGAAAGCTCTGCAGAAATAGAAAGAAAAGACACCAGAAACCAGCATTCATGCATCAGAAATTCAGAAGATTTTCACAGAAAGGGAGAAAATCAAAACACAAGTCACAAATCCTGTGGAGTCAAGAAAATCAAGCAGCTCAAACAAAGTTCTGGAGGAGATTACAATTCTAAGGGTAAGCAACAATATCATCACTGATGCCCTTGAGAATCTGGTCAAAGGATGGGCTACACTGTAGGAAAAGAATCAAGCGGAATTTGCAAAAGTGTAGGAGAATGAAGCCAACAATGCCAAACTTGTGGGTGAAGTGCAATCTCTCATGAAGATAATGCATTTCAACATTGCCAGACTGGATAAACTTGATCCCCAAGAAATCATGAAGCCCATTCCTATTGAAGCATCTCATCTGGAAGTAGCAAAGCCCATCAGACAGCAACCAATTATCACACCAATCACTGAAGTTGGAACCACTGTAATAGGTCCACCTTCTGCAATCTCAAAAGAAGAAATGGTAAAACGGTTAGCATCCTCACCTTTGGTTATCTCTGATTTAAACATCAAAATCCCTCAATCTGGTCCAAAACAAACTTCATCTGGGGAGACTACCAGAAGTAAAGACATAACCCAGCAAGCCATGACGAATTGGGAACAGGAAGCTCACTCCTCAAGATAGCCACAAATTGTAAAGAGAAAAATCTCTGAAACTCAAACAGTCATGGTTCAAGAGATTGACAGGGATGTCATGATATTCCCTGAACACAACCTGAAAGAATATTACTAGAAGAAGATATGCCGAAGAAACCACCAAGTCCTTACAGAAGGGGCATATGGGAGGAAAGGCTAGAAAGAGGTGAAATGAGTATCTACTACACCAATCCAAATCCAATAGAAAGAATCATAAAAGTAGATCGGGAGAAGATTGGGACTGATGGTGCTGGAGGACACTATGTACAAAATAAATACACTCTTCTCAGAGAAAATGGCGCAGAAAAGAAAGTAACAGATGGAGACCTTGCTGATAAGCTTCATCCTTTAGATATTCTGTTTATGAAGAACTATTATGAAAAGGAAAAAGGCAACACTCCGTTTATCAGAAGAGCATTGATAAGCATATCAAAAGCAGGAATGAAGTTATTTGAAAGAATAGCTTTTTCTGATTTTGATTTGTGTATCAACTATGAATATGTGCATAAGAAGAAGGTCTATCTCTCTCCACATGACGCTTCAATTCCCTCAAAGCTGAAAGATGATGCAAGATCTGGAGACATCATTGAACTGCCCAAGATTAAGACAGGCACAATCACTGTGTTGTATACAGAGATTTTGAAAACCACAAGGCTCTATTCAGAAGTGTTGACATCTGCAAGTACTCCAACCAAACACTAAGATATATTAAGGAGTGCATGAACAAAAAGCAGGAGCAGGTTGAAAAGAGAGGGAAGAATAAAGAAAAAGAAAGACAGGAGATTGAGCAGATGATTGGTGAGTGGATACAATCAAGAATCTGGTACAAGGGCATGTGTGACAATTGCAAGAAACACATCTCCTACAAGATGTAACATCCCGAAAACGGGTTTGGTAATCAAACTCCGTTAATACTAAAAAACGGGAAAGTACCGTTAGTAGTAAAAATAACCCGGTAAATATTTGGGTTTAAATAAGAAATCCTAATATTAAATACAAGCGAATCAAAGTTTTAAGGAATTGAGTTTATAAGAGCCCGAGTTAACGGGACTTAAAATAAAACGGGTTATAACTCCCGGGACCCACCAAGTAACTAGGAATATTAACCTAGTTAGTTAGTGTCTTGACATAATAAAACAAATATGGTTAAAAGACCCTTTAAATAACTTGTGTAAAGTTAAGGGACTAAACATGGGCAAATGTAATGAAGTTTAATTAAATAAAAAAAAATAAAACACAAAACACACATACGTGTGTTGATGTCTGCGATTTCATCAGAGCCACAAGGAGCTCTCAAAACTCAACCCTAAACTTCAAGAAAATCATCAAATTGAAGGGGCAAATTAAGCCTGAATCGAAATCCAAGCATAGATTAGTGATCACCTCAGTAAAGGGATCATGAGGTATGCGAAATTTTACTATGTGGCTCCATCTTAAATTTTAGATGAACTTGTGAGATTCGAATCTGAGCTTGCATGTTCGTTGTTTGGATGAAATTAGGGATGAAACTATGTCTAGGAGTAAACCCTAGTCATTTATTTGTTGAATTGATGTTCATGGTTGTGAATTCATGATCATACACTCATGTGTCAAGTGGGTTTTGTAGAATTATGCTAAACACTAGGATTATCTTTGTTAACCTAGTGTATTTGAGCTCCATGAAGAAAATCCAGAATTTTTCATATAAAAATTTGACATGAACATGTGACATGATGCTTAAATTTTGGCTAAATAGTTAGTCAATAACTTGATTATGAATTATATGAAATCATGCACACTAGGTGTTTGTTAAAATGCCTAAATGAAAACTAAAGTGCTGAAATTGTAAATGAAATGCGTGATTGCTAAACTCGATTTATCCCGTATGATATGGGGTAATATGAATTCTAATCATGATGTTGATTTAGTTCAACTGGTATTTGTCATATGGATAATGGTAGTTAACTTTTAGAAAGTTAAACTAACCAAAGATGAAGTTGAATGGTAGATTCGACATAAAATTTGTAAGACGGAATAGTCGTAGCTAATAATGACTAAACTAACCGTCTTACGGATTATGATGATAGTTTGACTCAGGATAAGCTAGATGGAGGCTTGGGAGGAAGCGGGTCAAACGAAACAAGAAAGAAGAAAAGGCGTAACTTGGATACAAGGTAAGTTAAACTTACACCCCCTTTTTAATTACTATACACTTACTAGCGAAAATTGATCGTGGATAATGTTAAGTAATTGAAATACTATGATCCGGCATGATAAAATGCAAGTCGGAATGAATAAAAAGGTAGGAAATCATGAATTATGGAAAAAGGGTAAAAAGGTAAATTAGTCATGTAATGACGAACAAATAAAAATGGTTTTGAGTAAAACGAGTTTAAGGGAAAATCGGGATAGGTTTAAAGGGAGGAAATGGTAACTAAATACCATCTCATACGGATAAATGGTCAATTAGGGTAAATGGGTCAAATGGTGTTGTTAACACCATTTGACAACTTCATTTGACAATTGCTTGTTGAGTGTTGTAATCACAGGAAACAACATAAACGTGCGTTGCTTTAACTAGAAAGATTTAAAGCAAAAAGTTATGTAAACGGGTCAATACCTTGACCCGAGCCAGGTACGCATAAATAAGCTTTTAGTTAAACATATAATTTATGGTCAAATATTTAACGAAAGTCCTTCGTCGTAAAGTGAGGGACTAAAGTGGACCAAAACACCCTTGAAGAGTATATTGAGTAAACGACCCATAGGGGTTGTTTAGGAACTTGCATCAAGATTATGGAATCATTAGATATAAATAAAAGTTACAGGAATACACATTCATGGGTCAAATGCATAAAAATGATCATTTGCGTAAAATGACCAACCGATGGGTAAATTTTGGGATAATAGGTTAGTTATGCTTAATCCACCATAAAATAGTTGTGGTGGAAGATCATTTGATAAATATTGCGAAAATAAGATGCTAGAAATAAACGAGTACGAATTGTGGGGAAAAGTGCTTAAATACCCTTAACGGGTCAAAATAAGCTTTTAAGTACAAATGGGTTTAAGAATAAACATAAACTCGTGAATTGAACCTAATATGATAGACAACATTGAAATTATAAGATTCATGTGAATTTGGGATCAAACAAACATGTTTGTTTGATAAACGCATGAACGGGTCAAAACTTTGTAAAAAGGTATTAAGTCAAAGACTTAAAGTTCTGAAATTTTGTTATGCCGGATGTTGGATTTCAACTTCATAAGATGGAGAATTGAATTACGGACGCGTAGGAAAAATAATCGGGTAAAACGTATTAAAAACGAGAGAGTTATGCTCGTTTCCGTGAAATCGGGTTATGCTGGGAATATGCAGCAACATAATAAGAACTTGCTGTCAAAAAGGGGGCTAGGTGGGGCGTCTAGCCCCTAGGTGGGGCGTCTAGCCCCCCCTGAATCCGAAAATTGTTAAATCTTGTTTGTTTGACCCATGTAACTTGTTTAAACTTATTATTTAACTATCAAAACTAACTTTTAAGTTGGTTTTGATCATAGGTGAATGTCAAGAGTGCCTGGATGAAGATCAAGCTCGATGAAGAACCGAACACATGATAACGAAGCTTCCGCATTAAACTTTGTTTTGTTTTCATAATATGAATTATGGAAACACTTAAGATTGGTATTATGAATGTTTCAAACTTGTGTGAACATTCTTGATGGAAAAGTTTTTATTAAGTCGTATTTTTATATAAAATGCATATTATATTGATATATTAACATTAAATTAGAATGGGTCTTACAAAAGAAAAAGTTGAAGTCGGGAGATATGCACAAACGTGTGAAATTGTTTTGAAAACATGTTTTTGATTTTAGTGTTATGTAATCTGTTTCAAAACAGAAGTACTTTGTTTGTTTGCAAATTTTGTTTCCACTATTTGGGAAATTATCTTTAGTACTTTCATTTGTCATAAGGTAGTTCATTTATCTTACAATACTTAGGGGGAAATTGTTAGGAAACTTTAAATGTAAGTATTGAAGAAAAAGATGATCATAAGGAGTCAAGGAGTATAACTAAAAAGGTGTCTACATGATATCTTGACAAGAAGAAAAGAATGATACATCTTCAACTAAGTATCAGGAGAAGATCAAGACAAAGAAGAGAATCAGATCAGATCTTTCTGATGAAGCCTGATGATAAATATTGTATTTATCATCAGATTAGAATCTGATAAGTCTGATTCCCAGAAATCTGATGATCAAGTTCATCAGAATTCTGGTAAGCTGGTCACCAGAAATTCTGTTGGACCAACTTGCCATCTAGATAAGCCATGACACAAAACCCATAAAGTAACAAGTTGGCAATAACCGATTCAATGAATATGCCAAAATATCCCTTTGTGCAGAGCAAGTAGTGAATAAACAAATGTCTATTCCGATCTGGACTCTATATAAATAGAGATGTCAACCAAGGAGGTTAAATGAGTTGTGTTTAGCATTCAATACACACACAACAAACTCCATTACTCTTCACTTAGAATTCTTTGAGTATTCATTTTGTAATATCCAATAACTTTGTTTTTGCAAAGTCATTAATACAGTTGAAAAATTCTATAAGTTGTTTCTTGAAAATTTGATTTCTTGTTCCGCACAATATTTTCTTATTTGTTGAAATCACTAGCCATATTAAGTATTTGGGTATCTCTATCTGGGATCAACATAAAGAAAGCCCATTATTTGCAAAACCACAAGCTCTTTAATTTTATATTAACATGAGGCTTACAAACCACACACTCCATCTGATTGCAATCTTCGTCCTAAGTTGTAACGAGTAACCTGCAAAGCATGCGATAGGGTGTCAACATAAAGTTGGCGAGTTCACGAGTTGTCTAGTTTTAGTTCAAAAATCGTAAGTTGTTGGATTGTGTATTTATAATCATGTCATTGGGAGCTACCCCATCTGTCAGCTTACTTGTAACACCTCGCAAAATCATGTCCAATATAGTAATGACACGTGTCATAAACCCTAAACGTGTAATAAGTTGACTTTGAGGGACTAAAGTTGACAAACTGTGAAAAGATGTATGTAGGGGAACTAAAGTGTTAACATGCCAAACTTGGCCTCTGATTGACCTCACACGATGTTCGTATTCTTTAACGAGTAGATTGTCGGACGCAAGAAGCCGTTTGTGATTAAAATCGAAAATTTATAAAACACAGGGGTTAAAAGTGTCAACATGTTAATTCTTACCTCTGAGTGACCTTTTAACGAACCTAGGGCTTTGTAATGTTTGATTATACTCTCACGAATATCGGATAATGATTTCATGAGGTTTCGGTACCATTATATGATTAAGTTTGCAAATTCCAAAAAGAAGGGTTGAAAGTGTCAATATGATAATTCTTCTCCCAGGAGACCATTTTAATAAATCCGGAACTTATTAATACTTCACTTTATTCCCAAGAACATTTGAAACCTGAATTTATGGGCCCCTAATGCAGAAAATGAAAGATATTCGAGTTTTGAAAGTGCAGGGACTGAACTTGTAATAAAACAAACAAGTTTTGAAACTGGTTGCCTCGCGTGGCGCGCCAAAATCTCCTCTCCCTGGCGTGTGGCGCGACGGAGGAGCTTTTCCAGCTGAAACGGGCAGCTGCCAGCATGCAATCCCTGCAATCTTCACAAGATCTCTGCAAACCTGATACGAAAACAGCAGCATGCAAATGGTTTTATAATACCTATTGGACACTTGGAAGCATCCTAAAACAACATATAACACCTGCCTTGATCTTGTGAGATTGATTTCCCTAAAAATAGAGCTCACTTTGAGCTTTTAAAACTTGCACATTCAATTTTCACAAACTCCCTCTCTAAAGCTTTGTTCTCTGGGATTCATAGACAAGAAGGAAGCCCTCCTTGGTTCAAACTTCGTGCTAGGACCTTGTGTAAGTGTTCTTAGGCTTTCTGTAGTTCGGTTTTTATACCTTTAAGGACCGAAAGTCATAGTTGTCGTAATTATGCTTTGACTTTTAGTTTAAACCTTAGCGGTCCAGCCATGGTTCTAAACGAATGTGGCAATGTGATGGTAATTAAGTAGGTGTTAATCCCTCAAAAGGGCACCTCCTAATTATCACGTTTACTTAGTTAATTGTCGGGTCAAAGTAATTAACATGAAAAGTAAAACGGGCCGGTTTTTAAATAAATTCATAACTGATAATGTAGAAGCTATAAAATATGTTTTATCACTTTAATAACTTGGTAAATATTATTAGAACATGTCTAGACATGTTCAACCCGACAATTCTGAGTTTAGGCTTGGTTCGCAACCGAAAGTCGAAAAGTTGACTTTTGCTTTGACTTTCAGTTCTGACCCGAATTAGCTTAGTTTCTTTATGCTTTTAGGTTCCTTTGTGACCATATTATATAGTAGTATAACCCCCTGAGGTTATATTACATGGTCCCTTAGTAATCTGAGTTTATTGCTTGTTTCCGTTATTATGCTTAAACTTTGACCATAATGCCCCTATGGTCTAAAAACGAGATTTTTGAATATGTAAGCATGAAAATAACTTAGTTACTGATATATAAACATGTCTAAATTATTTTGACATTATTTTCTGTTCTCAAATAAATGTTATGCAAGATATCGTAAAATTTAACTTTTATAAAATTAAATTACGCTTTTATGCATAAATCATGTTTAAACCTAAATTTTGGCACCAAACTCATTACCTACTGTTAAGATATCATTTTTAGGAATTTTTGGAATATTGGGTCAGATTATATACTGATCTTAACTTAGAGTTCTTGTATAAATTCTATAATTGAGGATTATGCCCTTTTACTAATGAAATGTGATTTACATATAATTAACATGCCAAACCTTTTCCTACTGATTTAATATGTAAAATAAAATATTTTAACCATTCAAGGCTGGTCAAAATCTCATAATCACATAATCATTGCAAATATCGTCAATTATCGATTTTTACGCTAATTAGGTGCATAGTATGGTATAAAAACATATTTAACACCTAAGACTTGTTATCTACCGAAATTATAAATAAATTTTAATACTTTTACAGTAAGTATAAGTCATGAACTCAGACTTCCAGTTTTGTCCTTAAAAGCATATGTGAAATGACCAAAATTCCCTTTTTGGGCATAGTTTGGCCATAAATGATAAACCACACTTATGTATGATATCCTACTGTTATAGCCTCATAAAATAAATATTTTTACATAATGTTTTAGACCAGAACATCAGTTTACTTTAAAACCTCTTTTATAAATCCTAAAATGACCAAAATGCCCTTACGGGACTTAATTTGGGTTTAAAATCTTTTTGGGCATAATTGTTGATATCCTACTGGTATCATAGCATATTTAAAGCATAATAACTTATGGAACTTGTACATGACTTATCTAGCTACCCGTTATGCATATTCGCATTCGATACAGTTGTAGGATCGGGGAATCGATCCAAATGAGTCGATCAGAAGAGTTCTAGACCAAATCAGAGGCGGAATTCATTGATTTGATCTTCATTCAGCTTGATATGCACTTAGAAGTAGATTAACTGTCGTTTGTATTGATTTCAATGTTACACGAGCTGGCGACACTTCGGCAGAGCTTTGCTACCGGAATCAGAATGTTACAAATGAAGAACCAAGACCTAGTATTTATAGGAGAAGCCAGGTCGCACCAACATGCCCACATGACCTGGTCCAGGTCGCACGACCTGGCCCAGTCTGCATGAACTGGTCCACTTCGCACGAACTGGTCACTTCATGCGAAGTGGCTGGTTCAGCCCTGTTTCCCGTTTTTCTCGTATTACGTGTCCTGGTCTATCTATCTAGTTACAAGACTCGATACAAGACGAAGTCGACAGACATATGCACCAACAAACTCCCCCTTGGATGTTGACGAGTCTTTAGTGTGTCGAGTCTGCAGTCTTGATCAGTCTTCACGTTCTTTCCAAAGTATCTGTCTCTGTAAGCATCCTCAATCTCTCTCTTCTTCTATCAGCATCTCAACCTGACTCTATTCTCTTTCTAATTATCTTGATTCATTAAGCTCATCAGCATCAGCAGCTTTTATCTCGAGCTTTGTTCCAGAATCTGAGTCTGGCTCTTTCAAACTTCAAACTCCCCTTTTCTAACAGACTCCCCCTTAAGTTGTTCCGGGATCGCAATCTGACATAGCACTCATTCTAAGATCGTGTCCTGGCTCAAACTCTGCTCAGGCTTAGACACAGCACTCGTTCTAAGATCGTGTCCCGGCTCAAACTCTGCTCAGGCTTAGACACGGGGATCTGCACAAATCTCTTCCCAAAAGTAAATTTCACAAGTTTTAAAATTTAACAAAATTTAGAAACCACTTGTATTCATAACACTCAAAATTTGGTTTCAAATTAATGAAGCATTTATAATTTCAAAATCATTTCTCATTTCAAACAAACTCTCCCAAACCTATTGTTCATCATGTTTAGCACTTGGAATTTTGAAAATTAGCTTTTCAACATCAGTTGACGAAAATAAGATGAAATAAAATCCTTTTGATTTTTCAAAATTTTATGCTAAAACACATTCTTTTGCGTTATTTTCTTTAATGAAAAGCAGTAAAGAAATATTTATAGACAATATTTTTGTGAGTTTGTGTAAGAGGATCATATCAGTTTTTGAGACAAATCACTAACACCGTTGACCTTTTTTAGACTTTAAGTTCTAAACGATTCACTTAGATTGTCAGTATACTGATGCATTTAAATTTTCACACAAAGTTCAAGTGTTTTGAGATACGAGAATTAGTGTTTTAAGCACTTAACTTATTCGCGTGTCCCACCTCAGAATATACTCCTGTATCAAGATTCCTATATTCAGTCTTACAGGTGAATGTACACTAATGATATTTGTAAATAGGTAATGCGAGGCCATGAGAGCTCAGGTTAGAACTTCCGTTCAGACAAAGAGATGATGGCTCGACTTTAGGTGTGTCCCGTTTGGGGATCTTTTCTTCAACAACACATGATTAGCATTTTTCAATGTTTCATCATTTTTTATGCTGAGGGAGGGCTTTATGATTAAAGTAGTGCAGAGCATTATACGAGGCTTCCGCAAAATCAGAAGTCCTGGTATAATACCCCAGATATCATCACGCACAAAGACCTAGTATGTCAGAAATAGAAAGCCCGTCAAACAAGATTTCAGGGGTTACCTATATATCCGAGAGATGTTCCCCACGAGATAAGTAAGCTATTAATATTTAGGTTTATATCTCGAAAACAATTTACTAAGCGTGTAAAAACCTACTAGCATATCATCAGTGAGACCGTTTATCACATTTTTAACTTTCCAAATCTTTAGCATGCTGTGATTGTCTACTGATATCATTTCCTCTTTTTCACAACAAAACTCATTTTTGATTTTTCAATGTTTTTGGTTTTTAGATTTTATCATGTTTTTGGCTTTTCCAAATTTTCAAAATTTCTAAATTTTTTACTCCCCCTAAAATCAAAAATATGTTCCAATTTTTTTATTTCAAGGAAAATTTGAAAATGAACGCAATAAACTGTACAAATCTAGTGACAAACTGATGTGAATTACTTCAATTCTCCATCCTCTTGGCTTAAACAATCAGAACTCCCCCTGACAAGAAACTATTTTCCCATTATGATTTCAAAACACTTAAGTTTGTTTTAATCAAAATGGTTTTTCTAGAAAATTAGTTTTGTTGAATTCACAAATTATGGGGTTTCATCACATTGTTCTTTTAACCGCTTGTAAAAGCTATCACTTTTCCTTTTCTTTAACCATTTGTATGAAAGTTAAATCAAGTTCATTTAATGACCTTGATTAACCACTTGTAAGTTCTTATCAACAATACTACTTGTAAGTCGAAATATCACAGTTGTGAATTTCTAAAGAAAGATGCCGATTCCTACTCCCCAATTACCAACCTGGGAGTTCCGGTAAGTCAAGATTTTTAAGCAAAGAATATAGACACCCAAGCCTGACCAACTTTGGGTGTAACCTGTTCAATTTCACTTGGTTTTTTGAACATTCCTTTTTGCTTCGTAGAAGTCTTTTACCCCTTTGGCCCTTCCATCAACCATCTTACCAAAAATATGTTTCACTTTGCCATTGAAAGCCTTTTCGACATCAAATTCTTTCTTTTCAGAATAGAATTGATTCGAAATCTCTACTTTTCCAACTTTTGATTTTAAATTTGCAGCCCGCAATGGTGGAAAGTTGACATCATCCATTGGCGGTACTGACTTTTCTCCTTTTAGCTCAACTTGTGGCTCCTCTGACTTTGACGAGTCAGATTCATCGCCAGATTTAATATCTGATTTCTTAACAACCCACCTTTGGTTGTTAAGATTCACTCTTATTTTGTAAAACTTTTTTGAACTCTCACCAACTTCATATGTTGAATTTTTAAACACTTTAAATTTTTCAGTTGGTGGTTCAGTTTTATCAACAACTTTTTCTTTGAGTTTAGAGGACACTTCTTGTTGTATGTTGGTTGCCATTGAACAGTTCCAGGCGATGTGACCATCAACTTTGCATCAGTAACAGGTTCTTGTCTCCTTTTTGTGATTAGCTTCATTTTTCTCATGTTTCTGTTTTTCTGCAAGAAACGCTTTGTTCGATTGCTTCCAGAATGAGCTCTTTTTCTCTTCTTCAGAACTTGCCCCTGAAACAAATACAATTTTTGATTTAAAATCTTTAATTTTTTGATTATTTTCAACATCAAAACCCTGCCCCTTCTTTTTGAAATTGCTTTTATGATCCAGTTTCTTTTGATGACCTGGACCGAAACCTTTCTTCTTGTTTAAACGTTGTTGAACTCTAGAAGTATATTTAGGTTTTGAAAATCCCGTTTTATCTTTTATTTTTGAAACCTTTATTTTTATCAATTTAAAAACTGTTTTAATATTTTCAATTTTCACATTTTTAATTGGAAATTCCTCATCAGAATATAATCTGTCTGAATCATTCAAAGTATATGCCACTTTGATTGTTTCGTCATTCAAATTATTTTTTGATATCAGAAAATCTTTATTGTAAAGCCTTTTGACCGATGATTTCGAACTCTCAACTGATGAACTTGAACTCTCAGATTCAGACTTTGACTCTGACTCCTCATCCTTATCCAACACCTGATTGACCACTTTCTTTATTAACTCAGACTCATGATCAGTGTCAGACGTTGTGAATGTGACGTCAATGTTGTCTGGTAACTCATCAGTTTTTTCAGACTTTAACTTTATATTGACTGCCTTTTTGAGTTGTTCCGAATTTGGTTTTCTGGGAGAATAACCTTCCCAGATCGGAGGCGGACACTTGTTATAATTTGCACTTTGTTTCTTACCAGTATCCGTATCTTCCGACTTCTTATCTTGAAAGGCTTCAAAACCTGCTACTGTCGGATAAATTCTATCAATCAAGTAATCATAACTTGAATAACTCATTAGCAATCGTCTGATTCTTTCATTCTCAATCTTTTCAGTCTCTAATTCTTGCTTCAAATTTGCACATTCCTCAATATAATGATTGATGGCATTTTGCTTAGACATCATTGTTGCATTCATCATTGTCAAAGCATCTTCCCTCTCTGAGTTTGTCTTTCCTAACTGATTTACTGTTCTGTTCAATATATCATAAGATTCTTTCACGTACTTAACATCAAACAACAATTTTTCTTTCATCTCGTCTAGCTCACTATACTTCTTTTCTTTCTCTTCACAATGTTTGCATGGTTCCAAACATTTCAGACAAGGTTTTGTGATCTCTATAATCTTTTCAATCACTTTAGCTTCTTCACTTTGTTCATTCTTCTTTTCCACCTAAACAACATTCTCACATTTTACCTCTTTCTTTTCTTTTGATGCCCGTTTCTACTTTAGCTTCTCCAATTTATCTGCAAAATAAAATTTGAAACTTTCAGGTGATAAATGAGTTTTTCCAATGTTTATTTGACTAATTTTTTCATCATCATCACTATTATCAGTTGATGATTGATCAAAGACTTGTGTCTTTTCTGAACTATCTTCTGAAGAAACAGACTCTCCATCTTGACTTTTCTCAACATCTGCAAACACATCCATCCATTCTTTCATCAATTCTGGCTCTTGAATGATATTTGCAATAAATGCTCTAAACTTTGAATTACTTTCAGCCGGAATACATTTGTCCCAGCTAAATCCCTCTTGAAATGTCCTTTTCGATAATATTCATTGTTCCCGAACGGATTCATTGTCCCCGAACGGATTGTGAGCTCCTCCTGCTTCTCGGTTGGTACATTCCCTCTTGAAATGTCCTTTTTCCCTACATCAAAAACAACTAACTTTAGACTTATCAAAACCTAAAGTAGAAACATAGCATCACGTAAGTCATCTCTTCCTGTAATCTGCTTAAATTTCTCAGCTCTCCTCAACACGCTCGCTAAACACCACTTAATATCCATTAGCTCCAATTCCTCAGCATCAATCTGATCGTAATCCACTTTTGTCAACATATGATTTCCGATTCTTCCCGCAACCAAACTCTCATATGATTCTAACACGGTAACTAGTAATGCCATATGACCTTCAGCGACTTCCTCAGAGAAATTCTGACCGTTCTGAAGATGCAACGTGATGTTGCATTGTAGCACATGACCATTACCATTGTTTGAGCTTTGAAACTGATGATTTGAAGTTGAAACACTTGGATTAACACTCGGATATGAAGAAAATCCACTGTTGTTGGTTGAACTTTGATTGAGTGATCCTAATGAGTTTTCTGCGCTGAAAGCGGTTTGGATCTTCGGACTTACTTCAACATTTTGAACATTACCTTTGAAATACATCTTGATATCTTGTTGACCACTTGAATTGTTCATTCTAGCGATCTTTTGTTGTTCAAGATCTTGTCCTTCAAGTTTTTCAATGAATTGAGCAATTGTCAATCTATCATACTCTCCGGTATTCTTCAAAATCATAAGATATGTACCCCATTCTTTTTGAGGTAAAGCATCGGCTAATTTTTCAACCCAATCCTCTCGATTTTTAGTGATATCCAACTGTTTTGGTCAAAAATTACTGAAGCAATTAAGTGATCAAATTAGTTAAGTGAGGTAGTGTGCTAGAAATGTGTGTTGAAAATATGCTAGTTAAGTTATTTGCAAAAAACAGTTTCAGGATACGGCTCAGGATATAGAGCTGTATCTCTGATTAAACAATGAGCAAAAATGTAAAGGATGACACAGGATGTACGAGGGAAGCCCTTGATCAATCTAGATCGCCGGCATAAAACCTCGGGAGCTGACAATCGCAGCTGCCTTGTTCTTCTATTACTTCAAATATCAGGATACAATGCAAGATATGATGCGGATCAACTAGGTGTTACAATGTAGTTTGAGTACAAGTGTTTGTTTGCAACAGGAGAGTAAAAGTGTGCGTAAGAGTGTGTGCCTTAACCTAATCTAATCAATCTATTTATAGTAAAACAAATACAACTAATTATCCTATTAATCCGGGATGCTTCGAATATTCCTCAAGTGAACGTTGTAGTCCACTTCTTCCGGGTTCAACGTCTACAAGCTAACTGATTTGCCCAAGTCTTGAGGGGAAGAAGTCCTCCTGACCGTTAGAGACTTGTCACAATAATTTGCACGTGGTTTTATTAGTTACTACCAGGATATCACATCAGGATGTTACCAATATCCTGATCCGGTATCCTGGTCACAAACAAAAGAAACACAGTCAATATATTAGCCAGGATATATTATATATGAGCAGAAAATGACCCATAACAATTGTCCCCAAAATATATCTGTTGGAATTCCGAATTCAAACAGATATATTTTAAACTTTATCACCTAGATTGTGACAACCCTCGTAATTGCATGTATCCGTACGATTATTTAATGATAATTAAAGTGCTTGGTGATTGTGTTGAATTACTTAACTGTTTCCTGATTTCTGTGTCATGCTTACATGTGCTTGTTAACCTACTAGTCATGTGTAGAAAATTTACTAAAAGGTCCTGAATATTTTCCTAAGTGTTAGGAATTGATTGTGTTACAAAAATATATATATAAGACACCTTACGGAACAATTAAACAATTTAACGGAACAGTATCCGACCGAACAACCGAACATTACCCGGGACACCAAATTTTTGTCAAAAACATTGCTTTATTATTTTTGGCTAGTCGTGATCCCCGTTTACCATAACACCCACTAAAAATCATATAACTAACATATATAATCTAGTTACTTGGAAACTAACTTATATTTACCATTTAGTTGAAAATGTTACAACCAACCCCCCCCCCCAACCGAAATCGGTCCCAAGTGGACCTACCAAATCACCAGCTTATTTCCTTACCATACCTCCTAGATTACATCCTAATTTTATATTAGATTGGTTTCTTGTTAGGTTGCACAAGATATTGGAAGATGATCATATAAGTATGGCCTCATGATCCAACATCATTTCAAGATCTTACACTCTCTCACTCTCACTCTCTCTCCCTCCTCTCGGCCACCCACAACCGCCCCCATCACCACCACTAAACCACCATCATCTTCCATTTATCAAGTTCCATTTAAGCTTCAAGGGTGATACAAGAAGGTTGCAACTTGTGGAAGCTTCAAAAGGACTTGGTTCTTGCTTGTTCATCATCATTCTCATCATCTTTTCACCATAGATTCTGCCCTAGCCTTGTGCTAGTTGTAAGTCTTGATCTACCTTAGTTTATTTACATTTCGAGTAGATTAAAAAGTGTAGTACGTTGTATTTTACTAGAACACTAAAAAGATGAACATAAAAGTTACATGAAGATCTACATGATGAAATGTTGTAGTGGGATGTTGTAGTGAACATGTTGTTGATTACTTGATGATCTACTTGCTAATGTTGATGTCAAATGTCGTTATTGATCTCTAAACATGTTAACGGAACCAATATAACTCGCATTTGAATATTAAAACGCTGAAAACAGGGGCTGGTTGATGTTTACAGCCAACTTCAGTTGGCTGTAACCAGACCGTAACTTAACGAAAAACTGATTTTCTGAAGTCTAGATTTATGTATTATGAAATATGGTTCTAATGGCACTGGAATCAGAATTTTTGGACTTCGTTTACTATTTTTAAATACCCGTTTTGTAACAGCAGCTCAAGCTGCATTTTTACTGCTGAAAATAAGCGTTCTGTTTTCTGTCATAACTTGTATTCTGTGTAGAGTCAGATCATGAAATTTGTAATGTAAATGACCACCGATGTATTTGTAATTCTCCCACTGGAATTTCGTAAACGGACTTACAAGGAATTTTAAATAAATTATTCCGTGGTCTGCAATCAGAAAAAGATGAATCTGATTGCAGTCTGGAAAATAAATTTTTATAAAATATTGGTGATGAATTGGATCCCGAGATTTATACACAATAATATTTGGATCGTTTAAGGCTCTCTGTAAAAAGTTGTGAATTTTTGGAACCAGTTAACTATTTTATTAAAATGCCCGAAAACAACCCAGTTTTGGATATTTAAGTTGAAATGACAGAAGTGGTAATTTGCGTGTCTAAATGTCGAGTATATTATCTAAGGATGATCTAACATGTCATATATCAATGAAAGTAATATGTGCAATATCGTATGCCTGTTATTGAGTAGCTATTGGTGGAATGTTGATATGAGCATGAACTATCGATGTGATGCTTGTTATGTGATAGACGCGTGTAGGAACTTTGTGCTTATTTGAAGTCACTAATAAACTAAGTGGTAATCCTACTAGGACGTGATTGACCGACTTTGACTGTTAGCTATATTTGAGAATCTAACCGAGCAAACCGAGGTGAGTTCACACACTTTCTAAGGCATGGGATTCCCGGTGGTTGGGAATGGGTTAAAGAATTTAAATCAGAATCTACATATCCTCATTGGGTAGGATATGTACGGCCATCCTCCATAGGTAGGATGCCAATATTAATCCTGCGTATTCTCATTGGGTAGAACTACGTACGTTCGTCCTCCTTGGGTAGGACAACAACCTTAAACTTACTAGACAAAACTCTATCATGAAGTCCCTCAATTTATATCGACTTAATCGCCGAGGCCAATGGCGAGCGGGTCATTAGTTAATAGCGCTATTAGGTTTAACAAACCTCACACCATGCCAGTCGGACGGACGTGTACTAATGGACTATGGCAAACTGTCAGTGATGATAGACACTGACGTAGGGCACAACTTATTTGCGTTAGTAGTCGATATGGTAACGTCTAGTGGTTCACATGGGGAAGCCCCCCACTGATCATGGATATGGTTTGGGTAATAAAGAATGAACTGGTTAATTTTACTTTCAACTACGGGGTAACCCCCACAACAATTACGCCAACGAAAGACAAACCACATTTTCAGAAACAACTTAAAACTAAACAACCAAACGTGAACTCACTCAACTTTGTTGTTGACTCGTTGTTACATGCCTTACAGGTCGTTAAATGCTTGGAGCTTGCACGAGGAAGGAGCCGTTGTGGGATACGGATTGTTATGTTCCGTACTTAATATTTAATCCCTTATGAACTTATTAAACTTAGGCTTTGGACTTTAAACTTATGAACTATGGACTTATGTTTTTGGATTTATGTTTATGCTTCCGCTGTTTAATTTAAAACTTGGTTAACTAGATTTTGGTCACGAATTGTATTGTGGTTGGTTTTATTTACTTAAATACGTTGTTCAATATGATTGGTGGCTCGATCCTGGTCATGTCACGCCTCCAAGCGGAGATACTCCGCATGGTGGAATTTGGGGGTGTGACAGATTGGTATCAGAGCCATTGGATATAGTGAACTTGGTTTCAAAAAGGGAAAAGTTTTTGATAAAACCAGACTATAACCGGTACAGTGCTCAACGATCCACAACGACGCTTCGCTCCACGTGCAAGACTCGACACAATAGGTGGTATGACTTACGTTTATATTGTCAGTTAGAATGTTCACACTGTGCATTAGATAACGTGATAATTGCTATTTGAACCTTGTGTCCTTACTCTCTACTGTCGCCCCACCCTTACGCACTTTCGCGACACTTTTCTCATTTACGTTGCTTCGTTGTGAAGATCATGAACGGACGCGGAGGACGTATCAACCTAACTCAAGCCCAGCTGACGGCCTTGATCAACGAACGAGTTGCTGAGGCACTCGTAGCTGTTCCTGCAGGAGGTATAACCTGCCATTGCAACCCATCTTAGGATGTTTAGATCTTACCTTCATAAACCAACCCTCATGCTTAACCTTATCTTTTATTCTCGCACCACAAGTCAACATGCTCAGCCTCTTGTGTGCACGTTCAAAACATTCATGGATTACCGACCTAGTACTTCCAGCGGCACAGAAGGAGCTGTAGGCCTTCTTCACTGGTTCGAGAAGCTTGAGTCTGTTTTTGAGATGTGTGAATGCCCCGAAGATCGTAGGGTGAAATTTGCTACTGGAACGCTGGAAGGTGCTGCGTTAACCTGGTGGAAGGCACATGTTCAATTGCTAAGGCTGGCGGTTGCTAATGCCACTCCATGGAAGGGTTTCAAAGAACTGATTAAAGAAGAGTACTGCAGTCGTGACGACATCCACAAGCTAGAAGTGGAATTTTTCAATTTGAAGATGAAGGGGTCTGAGATTGAGGCGTATACAAAGAGGTCAAACGAGCTGGCCATCTTGTGTCCTACTATGGTGGACCCTCCCATCAAACGCATTGAGCTGTACCTTGAGGGCTTGGTGCCAGAAATTCAAAGCCATGTAACCTCAGCTAATCTTGGCACCATACAGCAAATCATCAAGTTGGCTCATCGTCTCACTGATCAGGCAGTTGAGCAGAACAGGCTGCCCAAGCGTATTAGCGCTACTACTTCCGATGCTCCCAATGATAATAAGCGTAAGTCAGATGGAAATTTGGGCAAAGGTTCTGCTTCAGATCAATCCCAGTAGCGAAAGACAGACGAGTACAGGAGCCCCAGTCAGCAGTCTTCTGGGAATCAAGGTCAGGGTGGGTACAAGGGAAATCACCTAAGTGCAATCGATGTAATTTGCACCATAGCGGGCGGTGCAACAAGGGTCGTTGTCAGAGATGTCACAAGCTGGGTCATGAAGCCAAAGATTGCAGGAGCCCACGTCCTGCGAATCAGAATCGCCAACAACAACAACAGACTCCACAGAACCACCAGCAGCAGCATCAGCAGGGAAATAAAGGATGCTTTCAGTGTGGCGCTGAAGGCCGCTTTAAGAGGAACTGCCCCAGCTGAACCAGAATCAGAACAACAACCAAAGAAACAGGAACCACAATGGAAACAACAACGGAGGCAACAACGGAGGCAACAACGGTGGTAACAATAATGGCAATGGCGCCCAAGTTCGGGTGTTCGCGATTGGTCAGGGTGAGGCAAGGAGCGATCCCAACGTTGTTGTTTTGGTCAAAATTACCGAAGCAATTAAGTGATCAAATCAGTTTTGTGAGGTAGTGTGCTATTAATACTTTGTGAAAAATATGCTGGTTTGTTAGTTTGTGAAAATAGTTTCAGGATACGGCTCAGGATATCGAGCTGTATCTACAATCAAACAATGAGCAAAAATGTAAAGGTTGACACGTGATGTACGAGGAAAGCCCTTGATCAATCTAGATCTCTGGCATAAAACCTCGGGAGCTGACAATCGTCGGCTGCCTTGTTCTTCTTATTGCTTGAATAACAGGATACAGTGCGGGATATGATACGGATTAACTAAGTGTTACAACGTGATTCGAGTACAAGTGTGAGTGTTTGTGAGTGGTTATAGGTGGTAGAGAGCAAGAGTGTACGAGAAATTGTGTGTGTGAAAGTCCTTTCTCCCTATGATCCGATCACTCCTTTATATAGCAAAAGGAAATAACTAACTATGCTAAAAATCCGGGATATCTGGGATACTTTCCTTTCTGAACGTTGGGGACTGTTTCTACTCGTTTTCTACGCGCATATTAACCATAATTCCGGGATTTAAGCTTCCATGACCGTTACAACATTAATATCTTTGACCAGCTCCCATAAAATACGCCTTTCTTCAATGTTGACCGTTACAAGAGCTATTTTTTCCGCCATCACCGTCCTTATCCTAATCAATTTGAGCGGGTTTTCAGGATGATTTGGTCCTTATGAACGTTAGTCCCTTGTAATCAACGTTTACAAGCAAATTGTTAGTAACAGTCACGATACTGCCTCAGGATGTTACCAATATCCTGGTCCGGTATCCTGATCCGGTATCCTGATCATATACAACTAATAAAAAATCAAGATACAAAGTCAGGATATGGGCTCAGAATTTCACCCATAACAATTGTCCCCAAAAATATAACTGTTGGATATCCTGATTCCAATGGATATATTTTTTAGTCATTCCAACATGTCTGGTAAGGATATTTGTTTTCTTCGATCATGAGAAGCTTGACAGCTATCCCAAGCCTGTCCTGGTGAGAAAGGAGCCATCTGTTGCTGCTGCCGAAGGTTTCTCTTACGATGACCTTGGATTCATGGAATCTATTGAGCCCATGACCTCCTTCCCTAACAAGGTAAATATCCAGATCCTGTATCCCGTACACATATACTGAACCTGTATTTTGGTTAGTTTGTCTTTAATGATACCTGTATTTTGTAGGGTCTAAATCATCTGGTCATCCTGCACTTAGAACAATTTTAATTTCCTACAAGTAGAATAGTTTGACAGTTCAAGGTGGAGGGATCCTGTGTTTTCAGGACGAAGCCTTCAACTGTTTATGTAAATATGCTTTAAAAACCTAATTGCGTTCTTGGTGGATGGGTCTCTTTTTGAGATGAAACCTAGAATACAATCTTTTGGACCAATAATAATAAACTAACCTTTTAGCCTTATTTGTTGTTGTTATGTTTTTATTTTGAAAGGTATGTTTTGAATATCCTGATCAAATATCCTGGTCAGGATATTGATGTAATGTTCAATACTTTTGTTATCAAAATGTTAGACAAAGCTTGGTTGAATATGACTTTTTAGAAAACTTAGATCATTTAGATAAGGTTCTCAAGACTGGAAAAAATAATAAATCATACCAGAAACACTTAGGCAATAATTTCCATCCTCAACCTTTGAATCCTTTGCAATGTCCCCGGCACGGATGTCCCCTGTCTCTGCAGGATATTGCATCAGTGCATGACATACTTGAGTATTTCTTCACTTAGTGATTAAACTTCGTAGCTTCTTATCCACAAGAGAACATGTGTAATCACAGCTTGTCATATCTTTGCAATCTTGTTAAAAACTTTAGTTTTACTGGGGATAAACCCTTAATGTACTGGGGATAAACCCTTAGTATCCTGGGGAAAATCCCAAATTTTCGTGCGCTACAGGCGGGAGTGTATAAACTCCAAGACTTAGAAAGGTGAAAACCTTTAAACCTTAGAGAGTATGTGTGACAACCCTCACAATTGCAGGTGCTGTACAAATTAATTAACTCTAATTATGTGCTTAATGACTGTGCTTGATTACATCTGACGCTTTAAACTGCTTACTGATTTATGTTATATACATACATGTGCATTCTTTACATACAGTCACTTCAATTATTTCATACAGACTCTTAGTGACAAACCTGATGCACAAAGCACAGTTAGTACAGTGAGCGAATAACTCAGACACATGCTGACAATGCCAGCAGTTAGACAGATACTATTTTTAGGCCAGTATGGGCCAGGGATAAAACACTACACCAGTATGGAGTGTAGGGAAGTGAGGACTGTAAGACTATGTCACTAGGTGATAGTCTGAGTGCCGGAAAGTGCCTAAAACTCATTTTAAATACAGAATTCTGCAATTTCTGTAATAATTCAGCTTTCAACACACTCATATTATACAGAGTATTGACTAACTGGTCCTGGACACTTTCCTAAGTGTTGGAATTAATTTCGTTACAAAAAGATGCACAAAAGACGCTATGTGGTACAATTTAACACTTTAACGGAACGATACTTAACCGAACAACCGGACAATACCCGGGGCACCAAAATTTTGTCAAGAGCATTACTTTATTATTTTTCACTAATTATGGTCTCAAGAATCCCCACACACTATAAAATATGTCATACACTTACTACTTTAGAAAATACCCTAAACCTTCTAAATAATCACCTATTTATAATAAAAATTTACATTTTACCCCCCCCCCCCACAAATTTCGGCCCACATATGGGACCCACCCATAATCATCACTAAATCCCAACTAAATATTCCTTTTTAATGTGATTGGACCTCCTTTGATTGCTACAAGTGCCAAGAAATTTGACATCATTACAAGTAGAAGAGTATCATCACTTCAAAGATCCTACACTCTCTCACTTGCTCTCTCTCTCTCTCTCTCGTTTTCGGTCCCCCATGGCTGAATTCACCATCACCACCACTTAATCATCTTCATCCTCATCATACTCAAACTCCATTCAAGCCTTGAAGGTGGTTCATGAAGGTAGCAAGTTGAAAGAACTTCAAGGAAGCTTTGTTCTAATATTATCTTCACCTCTTTCACCATCATTTCTTGTTCACAAGTTCATCCCTAGCCCTTGTGCTAGTAGTAAGTCTTCGATCTAGCTCATGAATCATTTCTACGTTGATTGTTCGAAACATTGTTGTATGAAGCTTAAAATAAGAACACAAAGAGAAAGTGAACAAGGAACCTAAACACAAACTTATGTAATGATAACATCTGGTTGTATTATGTTGGTATAAGTATGCATGTTGTTTGATCATTGATTTCTCGATAAACCCGTTGTTAGAACAATCGTTGACGCGTTTTTAGTCACTTCTACAATGTAAACAGCTTGCTGAGTTGGATTTCCAGCTTACTTCAACAGACTGTAACGGGATCATTTTAAATCGAAAAACGGATTTTCTGAAGGCTAAAATGAGTATTTTGGAATAACTAAAAAAATGGCACTGGAATCATAATTTTTCGAGACCGTTTACTATTTTTAAAAGACTATTTCTGGACAGCAGCCCAAGCTGCATTTTTACTGCAGAAAAAGTGTGTTGTTTTCGAAGTCATAACCTGAAACCTAAGTGAAAACGACTCATGGAATTTTTACAGTAGATGGAAACCGTTGTCAGGACGACCCTCCAACTGGAATTTCGTCAATCGGACTTACGGTTAAGTTTTAGTGAATTATTCTGTAAACTGCAATAAGAAAGTAACAAATCTGATTGCAGTTGTGTAAATGAATTTCTATAAAATATTGGTGACGAACTGGACCCTGATATTTTTACACAATAACGTATGAGTCATTCTGTAAAAATTTGGGAATTTTTGGAAAAGGTTAACTATTTTATAAAAATCCTCGAAAACAGTCCAGTTTTGTGTGATTAAGCTGAAATAAAGTAAGTAATGCTTTGTATGTCTATATGTCGGTTTGGTTATTGAAAATGAGCTACGGGGTATATGAAAAAGAAAATGATATGCTATTAAAGCATGGACACCTCTATTTACAAAAGATACTATGGTGAAATTTTCCAAAAATCCTAACACTTAGTAAATATTTTCGGGACAAGCGTTACTAGTATATTCTAGACTAAGTTTTTCAAGCATAAAACTCGCCATAATTTTTATAACAAAATACGGAATATTGGGGGTTGGTTTCATACACGAACATGGTTAAATATATGTATTCTCTAAAATGGGACTTAAAAATACAATCCCAATATGAACAGACACACGTAAAATATCCCATCCTTGGGAAGGAAATACGAATACACAAGCATGAGAAGTATTATTACTAAATATTAAAGACACTTTAAAACGTAAATCAAAGGCACTAATCAATACTAAGACAAGGCACGACCCGTTCGTCTAATAGACGTTAGACCATTGTAGGTAGTCGTGTTCGCTGAGGAGATTTGGGTTACGAGTACCGAAGACGCAATATTGTGAGTTCATGTCCCCCTTTTCTCTTAACTATTTTCAGTTTTACACCTCGGGGGTGAAATACATGTTACATACATTTACAGACATTTACAGACATTACAGGCATTTATTTACATGGTATGGTTAGCTTAAGGAGGGTTTCTATTACGCGAACATGTGAGTGGTGGGCATGACACTTAAGGCCATTAATCCTCGTTGTAGGACCGAGGGACATTAGTGATAGATCTATTTGGGTGTAGCGAGCCCCACTCCTGAGTCCGCTGAGTGGACCATGAGTTGACTAAGTGCCCGACGCACAAATCCGCTAGGGTTGAGTCTTCCTGCATCACTTCACACTTATCATTGGCTTTGCAACCCAATGATGGTTTTTCCTTATTGCTACATACCAGGGATTTTCATATATACAGACATTTTTACAAAGGTTTATACATACTCACTTACACATGAACTCGCTCAACTTTTGTTGATTTTTCAAACTACATGTATTTCAGGGAATTAGTAAATGGATCTGGCGGGCGTTGGAGTTTTTAAGCTGGGTTGTGAATAAAGATGTCATCCAAGTCATTAGGGCTTAGGAGGCGTATCTTAATCCTGGACGAGATACGTGGTCCTAAACTCGAGGTTGTTTTAAAATCTTTTGTTGAGTCTTTTTGAACTCCTTAAAAACGTTATGGTTTGTAACTTGAATTTGGTCTCGTCATTTCAGACAATTATGTTGTACTACTTTTAAACTTAAATTAATGGATGTACATCTACTGGTTTTATCATATAGTGTTGTTATGATCATATGCAATGGTATTAAGAAGTCACACCAATAATCACGCTTCCGCAAAAGTCAAGGTGTGACAGCTTGGTATCAGAGCTTTGATCGTAGCGAACTAGGATTCATTCTCGAGTCTAGACTACGATCAATAGGGCTCTCACGAAAACGCTTTTACAAACATGTTTTTCATTGCATACACAAAACGCCCAGATCCAGGGAACAAACATTTTTACAAACAAAAGGCACAAATACACATTCCAAAATATATGTTTATAATTCAGCCTTAGAGGCTGAGGGAGGTTCAGTCTTAGAGACTGAGGGATTCAATCTTAGAGATTGAGGGAGGTTCAGTCTTAGAGACTGAGGGATTCAATCTTAGAGATTGAGGGAGGTTCAGCCTTTGAGGCTGGGGAGGTTCAATCTTAGAGACTGAGGGGTTCAATCTTAGAGATTGGGGAGGTTCAGTCTTAGAGACTGACGGGTTCAATCTTAGAGATTGGCGAGGTTCAGTCTTAGAGGCTGGGGAAAAATTTAGTCATAGAGACTGGGAGGTTTGGTCTTAGAGACCAGGGATTTAGTCTTAGAGACTGGGAGGTTTGGTCTTAGAGACCAGGGATTTAGTCTTAGAGACTGGGAGGTTTGGTCTTAGAGACCAGGGATTTAGTCCTAGAGACTGGGGAAGTTGGTCTTAGAGACCAGGGAGTTGGTCTTAGAGACAAGGGAGTTAGTCTGAGAGACTAGGGAGTTCAGTCTAAGAGACTGGGTGGGATAGTCTAGGGAAGACTAGGATGATTACTTGCTTACATTGTTATCACATACATGCTTAATTGCTGATTATTGATAAACGTGCATATGTGGAAACTGTTTCCATACGCTAACTGATAGTAATTACTATGGAAATACATACTATGACTACCATGTACCGATACACATGTCGCCTTGATCAAAAAGCGGGTTGTCGAGCATTGATGACCCTATGGCCACCACCACAAATGATGAGACTGCACTTGCGCCAGAGATATTTACGTCAGACACTGAGAGTGATCCTGATATGCTGACCAAGGGCAAGGACGACTTACAACAGTCCGCGCTACCAGATTTTGGGATGATTTATCCTTACTGAAGGCTTCTCCGACAAAAATCCTCCTACTACTCTTGTTTCAGTCCATGACCACTTCATCACTGGTCACCCCGATGGTGAACACACCATGGTTTCGAACCTCGACAATACGCCCCCTGTGGGCATTCCTTCCGAAGGTAGGCTACTCGACGAATAGCTGATGACGTCGACATGACTATTGTAGTCCTCCTGACGACATCCATGGTGATGGAAAGTTAGACGAGAACGTTATTACAAATTTCACTTTTGAGACCTCTGTTATCAGGCTATCCTCTGTGCCTGGAATACACACGATTTCAGACTCCTCTGAGTCTGTGACATTTACAGCCTTATAGATGCCGGATTGCAACCTTCTACTACTGACACAGACGACGACGCCGTCATAACTGCTGCACTATCACTTGCTCGAGGCGCCACACCGTTACATGACCCGGAGACTGCCCCTGAGCTAGCTTCTGCACCTTTGTGGGACAGCTTGATGTTGCATCTGCTGGTCCTACACCCTTGCTTGATTATGACCCTGCTTCTTTTGGTCTACCATACATTGCACCCCTTATATCTGACCAAGTACCTGCACCAGACGATCCCCTTATTGGTTGAGACGTTTATTTTTGCACTCGCAACCGATGATGATTGCTCCTTCTCTCATATGGAGACCGACGTCCATTGCACCAGCATGCCTATTGCTTCCTCTTAGGACTTACCCACACCACAGAAAGGTACTCCAGGACGGCACCCGCATAACGATCCCTATTGCTGCTGCAACATTTTCTATGACCTCACAGGCCGCACCGTTGCTACTTTCAACCCTACAGCGCTGGATGAGCCATTTCGATGGTCCCTATAATACACTATGCTAATTTTAGACCCTTACCATCCCGCACACTATGGAGACTACACAGCTACGGTTTGAGGATATGAGTCGCAGAACGTTGGAGCTTGAGCTGACACCACGTCCTCCACCCTGTCTATTGCCAGTATACTTTGATCCTCCACATCCATCACTGTCTCCTTTGGCACACTCACCTGCTGCTATTACACCTTCTTGGTTATTAAGGCTCGTTTCTTTACTGTCGAGCGGCAGACAGGTTAATTACTTCGACGTATAGACAAGCTCGAGGAGGAGTTCACGCATGTTAACGATTTACTTTTCTTTCCCACTCCACCTCAGTCACCAACATAATTGATTTCTGGATTTTGCGGATTGCATTACATTTGGGTAAAGACACTAATGATAAGCCGGGATTGTGGAGACTTTTAAAGACCGCTTCAGACTACGTGATTTTGATACACAGATATACTTGTTGGGCAAGGGTAGGGTGACCATGTTTCCCCCTTGATGTGATACATTTTGAAAGACGATACAATTGTGGTCGGAGAATAATAAAACATGCGACAATACTTTGTGGCCAATGACCAGCGAAAGCTCAGACGCTATGTCTTCGTTAAGCACGTTATTGATCTATATGTGTGTGCTATAATTTTAACGCTACGTGCTTACTTGCTATGCTCTCGTTAAACATAATTACCAAATTGCTTGGTTATACTATGATTATGCTATTGCTTGATTGGTTGGTATGATAACCTATTGTGTGTATGTACATATGACCACTAAAACAACTAAACGCGTCCCCTGAACAAATATAACCTGACTTAACTAATCTTCTTCTGAGAAGATGTCAGCACAAGGGAACGTCAATGCCAACAACCTTCCGCCAGCGGCAGAACTACAAGTGCGCATCTCACGGGCCATTGCACAGCTCGAGGCCCTTCGCTCTGAACACAACGAAGGCTACACCTACCAGCAGTTCTTAGACCACAAACCTCGGGAATTTGATGGCACTGGGGGTGCCTTAGCCTTCGTACGCTGGGTTGAGAAAACGGATTCTGTCTTAAGATTGAGCAAATGTGCCCCAGGGAACCAGGTCACGTACATAGCCGGACTATTTGTAGATGGGGCTCTTTCATGGTGGAACCTTCAGGTTCAAACAATGGGCGAGACTGCTGCGAATGCTTTGACGTGGGACGAACTAAAAGAACTAATGCGAAAAAGATATTGCTCGAGGGCAGAAGTCCAGAGGTTGGAGACGGAATTGTGGAACTTGAAAATGGAAGGTCCAAAGATAGCCGAATATGTGCAGAGATTTGGTGAATTATCACAAGTTGCTTTGCGTTTGGTGGAACCGGAACCTAGGAAGATTGAACGTTTCATAGGGGGATTGGCACCTCAGATTCTAAGCCTGGTAACAACATCTAAACCTTCAACGATCACTGAGGCTATCAACACAAGCGTGGCGCTCACTGAAGAAGCGATTAGACTAGGAAAAATTTTCCACTACGGACGAGAAAAAGGAGACTCCTATAGAGTCATCTGGGGATAATAAGAGAAAGATCGCAAATTCCAAGAAGATTACTCAGGCAAGTAACAAGAAAAAGGCCAAAAAGGGAAAGGACTACATGGGTATTCTCCCTAAGTGTGACAATTGTCTACGCTATCATGTCGGGCGATGTAAATATGGGAAATGTGACAATTGTGGCAAGAGAGGGCATCCTAAGGAAACTTGTAGGCAAGATACTGAAAGTAAGGATGGAGGCTAAGAAGGAAGCAAGAATCACGAAGGGAACAACGACAGTGACGATTATCCAGGCAGGACAAGTGACAGATAAAAACGTACTGAAGGTTGTCTTAACTGTGGGAGCAAGAAGCATTTCAAAAGATACTGCCCTAAGAAGAATCAGGCACGAGGATAAAAGCTCAGTAGCAGAGCTAGGGGAGCACACCAGGAATCCAAGCATGGATATCAGTACGTCCAATATCACTCAACGTTATGCATCTGTGTTGCCAAATACTGTTGCAAATTTTTGGTTTCGCATCTCTAGAGTTCGAGAGTGTACTTGATAGGGTAGCACATAAGTTAGATAACTTGCATTCGATGGAACTAGCTAGGTGAAGCTAGTGGAAGCCAACACAGTGACCAGAAACGGCAAGATAATTGGGATGGATCAGCTGCCGAGTGTTCGAGCGGAGATTGATAACCGCATCACAATGGAAAGCGAAGAAACGACCGTGGTTCATGAAGCAGGATACGCCCCTACAAATTATTAATTGCGGGGAGGCACAAAAGTTATTGCGTAAAGGATGTGTTGTTTTCTTGGCTCATGTCGGGGACAAGGGAGCCGAAGAACCAAAACTCAAAGATATTCCTGTGATAAAGAAATATCATGAAGTCTACCCTCAAGACTTGCCAGAATTACCCCCTCAACGACAAGACGAATCTTCGCATCGATTTGATTCCAGGCTTCGCGCCTGTAGTCGATGCACCTTTAGCGACTTACACCTTCGGAGATGCAAGAATTGGCAGTGCAACCTCAGACGCTGATAAAGAAGGAAGATAACAGACCAAAAATTCCGTGTTGGGTAACCCAAATTCTGCTCGCCAAGAAGGAGGACGTAATTTTCAAATAGGCATCAACTATCAAGAGCCGAACGAGCTAATCCACAAGAGTCAGTAACTCTTGCTGAGAATTTACGAATTTCTTATTTAACTAACTGTGAGGATCCGACTGCTATTGTACGACTGATCGACGATCGAGTGTCGTTAGCGATAAATTCAAGAAGATAGTATACCGGGGAAATCGTGGGACGACAACTTATTTTAGACGCACACAAGATGGTGTTTCCTACCCAATGCACAAAACCGAGTTACATAGAATACGAAACCTTGAGGGTCTAGAAAACATATGCTTAGGACCCTTAGAAACCCAGGTCCAAACTTGTAAAGGTTGTTAATTAGACACCATATCTGTTAACTCAATCTAACACATTAACCTGTCATATATGCCATTTCAGTTAGCAAAACAGAAAGTACCCGGGATTCTTTCGTTAAAATCTTCACTTTTGCTTCTAGCCGAGTAGATGTTTGCATCTCTACTCCCCTTAAAGTAGTTGCATCACGTTGATTTTCTTCGCTGAGAGCGAACACTCTTTTGCTTCGAATATTTGGTCGTTTCTCCATTTTAGCAAACACTCATTGTGTCATTACTTGAAAACTCACATATTACGCATGCACCTTTTGCTACGCGTGCGGTTTCATTTCAAGCGCTTCATTGAAGTTCGAATATTATGTTGCTAAACCTAATCACTGGGTTGTGATTCAAATGGCTTACATTATTGTTATTGTTGACTCTTTTGTTACCAAGTTAACACACTTCCTTGAAATTGCTTTCGTTCAAGTTACGTTCATAATTCATCGTTGTTACAATGCTGAGATTTCCCTTATTAATACATACGTTTATTGTCGGATTACGCCAGAACCATTGGTTCAATTGTTTGAACTTATCCATTTCACACGTTTGATTTGAGACGCAATATGATGTATTGGGAGCATCATATTCAAATATTCTTGCAAAAGTCCTTTCATTACGAGTCGTAGTAGATTCGGTTGGTCTACGACTCCACTAAATCGTTTGATTGACTTCGACCCCTTGAGGTGCTATTTTCACAGAATTGAAGCTTGCGCTAAGTTCGTTACGCACCTCATACACGGATTTGATTATTTACTGACTTGCACTAAATCCGTTTTGTTTATCATGATTAAAGCAGTCTCAACACAGTTGTGTGTTAAGGCAATGGTACATAGATTCATTTCATAAGGCCAATGTACCTCTTGACGATACTTTCATTGACTAATCGAATACCTTGTGGTATTTAATACTTTTTCACCTTCGATCAAAAACAGTGGCTCTTTGATATTCTTTGTTCAACTGGAAACTTTACGACATTGTGTAAATCAAACCTTCGGGTTGTCTTTGTACACTTTCATTTGCTTTCAGGCACGGTAAACTTGTTCAGTCACCACTATTATTGAATCTCGTCATTTCGACGCCCTACGGTGTCATTATCTTGTGCTAATCATGGTCAACTGTTTCACCCAAAACTACATATACTTTTGTTGACTTGTCATTTAAACATTTCTGATGCAACTACGAATCAAGATCGTGATACACCAAAAATTCGCTTGTATTCTATTCGGTGTACCTACAAAACTTAAGAGTGCCAACACACTAAACCTTTTCCGTTCACTTAGTCGGGAGATTTACAGATCACTTTGCTACTACTTTTGAGTTATTGATTTTGAGTTCATATAGCGGATGCTACGGTTGCGAAAACTCGTTGGCAAAAAAAAAAATTGTGACCGACTATCTAAGTATCCTAATGGACAAGACTCCTCTTTTGTGGAACCCCTGTAACTGGATTACACTAGACTACACGTCAATACGACTTATGCCTTTGACATTAAATGCTAAAAGCACATACCTTTTAACCATTGGATTCGTGTTGTTATATATTCTTGGACTCACTGGATGTGAATAAGGTTTGATTCGGGGTGATTATCTACCTTGGTACTATTCATATACATACATGCATAATGAAACCCTAAGGAGTTAAGGTAGTACAAATTTCGAGGACGAAATTTTCTTAACGGGGGGAGAATGTGACAACCCTCACAATTGCAAGTGCTGTACAAATTAATTAACTCTAATTATGTGCTTAATGACTGTGCTTGATTACATCTGACGCTTTAAACTGCTTACTGATTTATGTTATATACATACATGTGCATTCTTTACATACAGTCACTTCAATTATTTCATACAGACTCTTAGTGACAAACCTGATGCACAAAGCACAGTTAGTACAGTGAGCGAATAACTCAGACACATGCTGACAATGCCAGCACTTAGACAGATACTATTTTTAGGCTAGTATGGGCCAGGGATAAAACACTATACCAGTATGGAGTGTAGGGAAGTGAGGACCATAAGACTATGTCACTAGGTGATAGTTTGAGTGCCGGAAAGTGCCTAAAACTCATTTTAAATACAGAATTCTGCTATTTCTGTAATAATTCAGCTTTCAACACACTCATATTATACAGAGTATTAACTAAATGGTCCTGGACACTTTCCTAAGTGTTGGAATTAATTTCGTTACAAAAAGATGCACAAAAGACGCTATGCGGTACAATTTAACACTTTAACGGAACGATACTTAACCGAACAACCGGACAATACCCGGGACACCAAAATTTTGTCAAGAGCATTACTTTATTATTTTTCACTAATTATGGTCTCAAGAATCCCCACACACTATAAAATATGCCATACACTTACTACTTTAGAAAATACCCTAAACCTTCTAAATAATCACCTATTTATAATAAAAATTTACATTTTACCCCCCCCCCCTCACAAATTTCGGCCCACATATGGGACCCACCCATAATCATCACTAAATCCCAACTAAATATTCCTTTTTAATGTGATTGGACCTCCTTTGATTGCTACAAGTGCCAAGAAATTTGACATCATTACAAGTAGAAGAGTATCATCACTTCAAAGATCCTACACTCTCTCACTTGCTCTCTCTCTCTCATTTTCGGTCCCCCATGGCTGAATTCACCATCACCACCACTTAATCATCTTCATCCTCATCATACTCAAACTCCATTCAAGCCTTGAAGGTGGTTCATGAAGGTAGCAAGTTGAAAGAACTTCAAGGAAGCTTTGTGCTAATATTATCATCACCTCTTTCACCATCATTTCTTGTTCACAAGTTCATCCCTAGCCCTTGTGCTAGTAGTAAGTCTTAGATCTAGCTCATGAATCATTTCTACGTTGATTGTTCGAAACATTATTGTATGAAGCTTAAAATAAGAACACAAAGAGAAAGTGAACAAGGAACCTAAACACAAACTTATGTAATGATAAAATCTGGTTGTATTATTTTGGTATAAGTATGCATGTTGTTTGATCATTGATTTCTCGATAAACCCGTTGTTAGAACAATCGTTGACGCGTTTTTAGTCACTTCTACAATGTAAACAGCTTGCTGAGTTGGATTTCCAGCCAACTTCAACAGGCTGTAACGGGATCATTTTGAATCGAAAAACGGATTTTTTGAAGGCTAAAATGAGTATTTTGCAATAACTAAACAAATGGCACTGGAATCGTAATTTTTCGAGACCGTTTACTATTTTTAAAAGACTATTTCTGGACAGCAGCCCAAGCTGCATTTTTGCTGCAGAAAAAGTGTGTTGTTTTCGAAGTCATAACCTGAAACCTAAGTGAAACCGACTCATGTAATTTTTACAGTAGATGGACATCGTTGTCAGGACGACCCTCCAACTGGAATTTCATCAATCGGACTTACGGTTAATTTTTAGTGAATTATTATGTAAACTGCAATCAGAAAGTAACAAATCTGATTGCAGTTGGGTAAATGAATTTCTATAAAATATTGGTGACGAAATGGACCCTGATATGTTTACACAATAAAATTTGGATCGTATGAGTCATTCTTTAAAAATTTGGGAATATTTGGAAAAGGTTAACTATTTTATAAAAATCCTCGAAAACAGTCCAGCTTTGGGTGATTAAGCTGAAATAAAGTAAGTAATGCTTTGTATGTCTATATGTCGGTTTGGTTATTGAAAATGAACTACGGGGTATATGAAAAAGAAAATGATATGCTATTAAAGCATGGACACCTCTATTTACAAAAGATACTATGGCGAAATTTTCCAAAAATCCTAACACTTAGTAAATATTTTCGGGACAAGCGTTACTAGTATATTCTAGACTAAGTTTTTCAAGCATAAAACTCGCCATAATTTTTATAACAAAATACGGAATATTGGGGGTTGGTTTCATACACGAACATGGTTAAATATATGTATTCTCTAAAATGGGACTTAAATATAAAATCCCAATATGAACAGACACATGTAAAATATCTCATCCTTGGGAAGGAAATACGAATACACAAGCATGAGAAGTATTATTACTAAATATTAAAGACACTTTAAACGTAACTCAAAGGCACTAATCAATACTAAGACAAGGCACGACCCGTTCGTCTAATAGACGTTAGACCATTGTAGGTAGTCGTGTTCGCTGAGGAGATTTGGGTTACGAGTACCGAAGACGCAATATTGTGAGTTCATGTCCCCCTTTTCTCTTAACTATTTTCAGTTTTACACCTCGGGGGTGAATTACATGTTACATACATTTACAGACATTTACAGACATTACAGGCATTTATTTACATGGTATGGTTAGCTTAAGGAGGGTTTCTATTACGCGAACATGTGAGTGGTGGGCATGACACTTAAGGCCATTAATCCTCGTTGTAGGACCGAGGGACATTAGTGATAGATCTATTTGGGTGTAGCGAGCCCCACTCCTGAGTCCGCTGAGTGGACCATGAGTT
This sequence comes from Helianthus annuus, assembly GCF_002127325.2. Classification (NCBI taxonomy): domain Eukaryota; kingdom Viridiplantae; phylum Streptophyta; class Magnoliopsida; order Asterales; family Asteraceae; genus Helianthus; species Helianthus annuus. The sequence continues at coordinate 112,938,374 of NC_035437.2, read as the reverse complement.
GACTAAGTGCCCGACGCACAAATCCGCTAGGGTTGAGTCTTCCTGCATCACTTCACACTTATCATTGGCTTTGCAACCCAATGATGGTTTTTCCTTATTGCTACATACCAGGGATTTTCATATATACAGACATTTTTACAAAGGTTTATACATACTCACTTACACATGAACTCGCTCAACTTTTGTTGATTTTTCAAACTACATGTATTTCAGGGAATTAGTAAATGGATCTGGCGGGCGTTGGAGTTTTTAAGCTGCGTTGTGAATAAAGATGTCATCCAAGTCATTAGGGCTTAGGAGGCGTATCTTAATCCTGGACGAGATACGTGGTCCTAAACTCGAGGTTGTTTTAAAATCTTTTGTTGAGTCTTTTTGAACTCCTTAAAAACGTTATGGTTTGTAACTTGAATTTGGTCTCGTCATTTCAGACAATTATGTTGTACTACTTTTAAACTTAAATTAATGGATGTACATCTACTGGTTTTATCATATAGTGTTGTTATGATCATATGCAATGGTATTAAGAAGTCACACCAATAATCACGCTTCCGCAAAAGTCAGGGTGTGACAGTATGAAAATACCCTTTCGCAAGAGAGGGTGATCAATCCTCATATACCTTAAGGATCCAGGGTATAACCAACAGTAACGAAATTGTCAGACACTTTTACATGAACTGGTCCCGCCACCTTGAACTATCCCTGGATAACTTGTGCTCCAGGTAGGGTGTTTAAACCCAATTCGTGAGAAAGGTAAATACCTTTAAACCTGTGAAGGGATCAGGATCCCTTAAACGTGAGAGAGGGGGCCAATCCTCTAATCTTTCGAAGTATCCTGAGTGTGAATCCTGGAGCTATATCCCGAAGCATATTCTGCAAAACAACCTTAAACTAAGGTGGGTGTTAGCTTGGCTAACAACCCTCCGATGCTTAAGTTAGTATTGGGTTCAAATAAAATAAATTATATTTAAAAGAGACAGAATTCATGCCATCTTGAGTTAGAAATTAAATTCTAAACTCACTTGAAATAGGCTTTGAGATGTATAGCATTCCAGGATCTTGGTAGTATATCCCCCTCCATATTCTTAAGTTGGTATGCTCCTTTTCCGGATTCCGATTCAATCTCATAGGGTCCTTCCCACTTTGGAGCCAACTTTCCATCAGCAGGATTCGTAGTATTCTGAAAAGCTTTCCTTAAGACTTGGAACCTTCTAGTCCTTATATTCTTGTTATATGCTCTGGATATCCTCTGTTGATATGCCGCCATCCTTAGCTTTGCTGCATCTCTTGTCTCATCAATAGTATCCAGTTCTTGACATAAGATTTCAGGATTTGATTCAGGATCCTGTAGGCTTGATCTAGCTGTTGGTATCACCATTTCTGCTGGGATCACTACTTCTGCCCCAAATACCAAAGAAAATGGGGTTTGCCCAGTAGCATTCTTCACAGTTGTTCTATCAGCCCATAGGAAAAATGGTAGTTCTTCTGCCCATTTTCCTTTTTTGGCACCTAACTTCTTCTTTAGATTGTTGACGATTATCTTGTTCGAGGATTCTGCTTGTCCATTTGCTTGAGGATGCACTGGTGTTGACGAAATCATCTTAATTCCCCAACTATTGCAAAAGTCAGTAGTTCTTTTACTGATGAATTGAGAGCCATTGTCACAAACTATCTCAGCTGGTACCCCAAATCTGGTCAGGATATTCCTCTTTATGAAGGATACAACTTCTTGATCCCTGACTTGAACAAAGGCCTCGGCTTCGACCCACTTGGAGAAATAATCTGTCATTGCCAGCATAAAAACCTTTCCTCCTGGAGCCTTTGGAAGTTTTCCCACTATGTCCATTCCCCATTTCATAAATGGCCAAGGGGATACGATAGGATATAATGGTTCTGCAGGCTGATGCAGGATGTTGCCGTGTCTTTGACATGCATCGCATTTCTGAGCATACTCCGTGACATCCTTTCTCATGGTCGGCCAGTAATATCCTGTTCTCAGCACCTTCGAGAACAGAGATCTACTCCCAGTATGGTTGCCACAGTCTCCTCCGTGTATATCCTGAAGTACCTCCTTGGTTTCAGGATCTTCCAAGCACCTTAGGTATGGACCTGCAAGGGATTTCTTATACAAAATATTATTTATAATAGTAAAATGAGATACCTTCATTCTAAAAGCCTTAGGATTTGCATCCTTTGGGATATCTCCTTCTTGAAGATACTTCACAATTGGAGTCATCCAGGATTCAGGATCCTTCTCAGGATATCCATCACCAGGATCCTGGATACATACTACTTCTTTATCCTGAGATTTGAAATGTTCCATTGCAATATACAAGATGTGTACTATTGGTATCTGAGTTCCCTCCGGTATCCTGATAGTAGATCCTAAGTTTGCTAGAGCGTCAGCTTCAACATTCTTTTCTCTTAGTAGCTGTTCAAGTATAAAAATTTCGAAATATCCTGCTAATTTTTTAACAATTTCAAGATATTCAGCTAACTTTTCGCATTTTACTGCATAAGATCCATTGAAATGGTTAGTAATCAACAGGGAATCAACATATACTTGTAAATATCTAATATTCATATTTTTAGCTAATTCTAATCCTGCTATCAGAGCTTCATATTCTGCTTCATTATTAGTGGTAGGAAACTCACATCTAATGGCCTGGGGTAATATATCCCCCTGTGGCGATTTTAGTTGTATACCCAAACCTACACCTGTTACATTAGATGCACCATCAGTATATAGTGTCCAAGATTCTATATTTTCTCCGAGTTGTTGCACTTCTAGGTCTACTTCATTTTGAATATCACTACTGAAATCAGCCACAAATTCTGCTAGAGCCTAAGACTTTATAGCATTTCTAGGTTCATATATTAGATCATAGGCACTTAATTTTACTGGCCACTTAGCCATTCTCCCCGACATCTCAGGTTTCCTAAGCACATTCTTAACAGGATAATTACTTTTAACATGAATCCTATGTGTCTCAAAATAATGTCTATGATTTGTTGACGCCATAACTAGGGCTAATATCATTTTTTCTAAGTGTGAATATCTAGTTTCAGCATCTAATAAACTTTTACTAACGTAATAGACATGATACTGCTGACCTTCATGATCCTTTACAAGGACAAAACTTACTGCATTCCCTGATACTGCGAGATATAGGGATAATGGTTCACCATCCTCTGGCTTCATTAATAGAGGTGCGGTTGAAAGATATTGCTTTAATTCCTGTAGGGATGCTTCATGCTTTTCTCCCCACTCGAACCTCTTATTCTTCTTCAGGATATCGTAGAATTCCTTACATTTTTCCGAGGATCTTGATATAAATCTGTTTAATGCTGCTACTCGCCCCTTTAATCTTTGAACATCTTTCATAATTGAAGGTGACTTGATATCCAAAATAGCTTTAATCTGCTCCGGGCTTGCTTCTATCCCCCTTTTAGTCACCATGTATCCTAAAAACTTTCCTACCCCCACTCCAAAATGGCACTTGGCAGGATTTAGCTTCATGTTATACTGATCCAGGATATCAAATGCTCCTTTAATATCCTGGAGTTGATCCTCAGCCTTCTTAGATTTCACTTCCATGTCATCATTGTACACCTCCATGGTGTCCCCCAGTTTGTCTTTAAACATCATGTTCACCAGCCTTTGGTATGTTGCACCTGCATTTTTTAAACCAAAAGGCATAGCAGTATAACAATAAATACATGTTGATGTCATAAAAGCAGTATCCTCCTGGTCTGAAGGTTCCATTTGGATCTGCTGGAATCCTGAGGATGCATCCATGAAGGTTAACATCTCATGGCCGGCAGTTGCATCCACCATTGAGTCTATATGAGGTAGAGGGAATGGGTCTTTAGGACATGTTTTGTTTAAGTCTGTATAATCCACACAAACTCTCCATTTCCCATTCTTCTTTTGAACCACGACCACATTTGCTAGCCACCTTGGAAATTTGACCTCCCTGATCATCTTGGACTTCAACAATCTTTCAACTTGCTCTTGGATAATAGTATTTCATTCAGGAGCAAACTTCCTTCTCTTTTGCTGAACGGGCTTGAACGACCTGTCAATTCCAAGCTTGTGAGTAACAATATTTTTGGATATACCTGTCATATCCTCATGCTTCCATGCAAATGTTGATATCCTGCATTTCAAGAAGTTAGTAAGTTGATCCTTAATATCCTGAGGGATATTGGTTCCTACGAGCACCGAGATATCTGGATTATCCCTGTCCAGGATAATTTTCTTAACATCCTGTTCTAAAGCCTCCGTGATATCTTGGGCTCGTATCTTTAATTGCTATGCTGCATTGGGCTTGGTTGAGGATTTCATCGAGGATGAGTAACATTCCTTTGCCTCCTGTTGATCACTTTCCACCTTGACAACCCCCCAAAGAGTAGGGATCTTGATACACTGATGATAGGTTGACGGCACAGCTTTCATATCATGGATCCATGGCCTACCCAATATAATATTGTAGCAGGATAAGGAATCCATGAGACAGAAGCGTTGCATTGAGTTGACTCCTTCAACATATACTGGCAACTTTATTTCTCCCACAGTATTCCTAGCCTCTCCACTGAACCCAACAAGTACAGTGGACTTTGAAGTGATCTCCATCTCGGGGATGTTCATTCTCTTAAGGGTTTCCAGCTGAATTATGTTGACGGAGCTGCCATTATACACAAGTATCCTGCGCAAAAAATGGTGCGCAACATATAACGTTATTACCAAAGCATCATGGTGAGGATCCTGGATAGTATCCCTGTCATCGCTATCGAACGTGATCACTTTATCAGTTGTAAGGGTTGACATCCTGGTTGGCTTGTTTCCCCTCTCTGCCTTGGCCTCCTTCGCGTGCCTTTTTGCCGCAGAATATGATGTCCCGCAAATGTCGGATCCTCCTGAAATGAAGTTAATTATCTTGGCATTCGCAGGAGGTGATGCTGCTCGTTCAGGATCCTTCTCAGTATCCTGACCCGTATTCTTCTTTCTTCCTAGGAGGTCCTTCAGATATCCTTTGATCAAGAGATAGCTTATTTCTTTCCTCGGAGCAATGCAATCCTCAGTAACATGTCTGAAATCCTCATGGAAGGCACACCACTTGGACTTATCCTTCCAATCAGCTTTTTGTTGATTCTTCCAGGGCCACCTTGCTTTATCTCCCAAACCCTGCATAGCATATATTAGTTCAGGTACATTAACAGAAAAACAATATTCTGACAATTTAGGATACTCCTCAGGATCCTCATTTCCAACAACGTTCACTTTTTTGCTATCATTCCTGTCATATGGCTTAGAACGATATGGTTTGTATGAGGATTCTGACTTCCTGCTAGTTGGTTCATATGTTGAGGATGCATTCATCCTCTCTTGCATTTTCTTATCATCTTCCAGCCTGATATATCTCAAGGCCCTGTTTCGAGCTTCGTCCAAGTTCCTGCAAGGATTCATCACAAGATCCTGATAAAACTGGGAATCCTTTTGTAGTCCTATCTTGAATGCTTGGACTGCTGTAGCAACATCAAGGTGTGGGATATCCAAGGATTCCCTGCTGAATTTGTTCACATAATCCCTTAGGGATTCTTGAGGCCCCTGTGTTATCCTGTAGAGGTCACTTGTTAGTTTTTCAAAGCTTCTACTACAAGAAAACTGACTATTAAAAAATTAACTAAATGAGCAAATGATGTAATTGAATAAGGTGGAACATTTAGAAGCCATTTCAAGGTTGATCCTGTTAGAGTAGAGCCGAAGCCCTTGCACAAGCATGCTTCCTTAAGTTTTGGCGGGATAGGGTTAATCTCCATCCTCTCCCTATACTGGGCAATATGCTCCTCAGGATCCGTCGTCCCATCATACAGCTTCATGTTAGGAGTCTGGAATCTCTTTGGGATTTCTGCATCACAAATGGGGTGAGCAAAGCGGGATATATTGTGACTATCCCGGGATACTTCCGGTATAGGCTGCACTATCCCAGGCACACTTGATATCATATCCTTCAACTTTTGAAGCTCTCTGGTTATCGTTGATGTCACACCTGCATCCTGCAATGATCCAAGATTATTAGTAACAGGGATACTAGTGTTAACAGACAAGTTACCAGCTTGGTGATTCAGGTCATATCCTGGAGCGCATCCTGGAGCATATCCTGGATTTCTCACAGTTGACACCCTGACCGAAGAGGGTATCTCAGGAATATGACTCTGGGAATGGATAGGCACAATATTCCCCCTGTTATCCTCAGTATATACTGCCGAACTGAAGTTCAAAGATCTAGGCTGCAAGGGAGTGACAGTATCCTCAGTGGGCCTTCTTGAGCTAGATTTCAAGAGTTGTATCTCTCTCATCAGCATTTGGTTGGTCTCCTGCTGTTGCCTCATCTGTTCCTGTACACTACCAAACAAAGTTAGAATTTCTTCATTAGAGGCCAAAACAGGACCGGATCCCTGAATATTGCGAGCGGGGATTGTTTTGGTCGAAAATTAGACAAGGATAATGCAACCAAACTCTTTGTTACGGGGTATGATGCTTGAATTGGTAAACAACAATGAGGATCACTCAGAAATGTATTGCACAAGTAACACAATGATTTATACGAGGAAAAAGCCCTTGATCAATGAATGATCTCCGGCATAAAAAACCTCAGGTGATGGAAACTACTGATCACCAACTCAAATTAAACAATAATTCTTTACAACTTTGGATAATAGCGAGCTAGGTACAAGGATCACTGTACTGTATCGTGTAGAAATGTGTGAAAATTGCTAAGTGTTTTGCCGTAAGCTGTTGAGTGCAGTTGTACGAGTGTGTGTAGCCAAAATTAGCCAAGTGTTCTAAAAACTAGCAAGCTACCCCTTTAAAAATAGAAGTTAACTATGCTAACTAACATCCCGCAATTCATGCAAGCCTTCCCACGACTCCATAACGTCCTTTTTCAGTCAAGCACATGCGGAATAACCGTGGAATATTCTTCAGGGACGTTGCCAAGACTAAGTCCAAGCTGTTACTCCTGCAAAACAATACCGAATTCAAAGTGAACAATCGTTAGTATAAGGATCCTTAGGATGATCCATGATCCTGATCCTGAAACACTTCTAAGGATCACTATCTGTCACAGAAGTAAGGATCACTAAACAGGATAATGCATGAGGATCACAGGTCATTAGGAAATCCTCCCCTAACAATTGCCCCCAAAATATAAGGAGTAATTATGTAAAATAAATGAGTTATATTTTGTTGATCTTATCCGCAACTAACTAACGGATATATAGCCGTTTAAATTGAACTATCCGTTGCAATCCTGACGTCACAGAAGTGACTACCCTGCAAGATCATGATTATAAATAGGAGTTAGAGATAGGATCAATTTGCATTTAAATCTTAGAGAAACTCCCTTTATAATCTCATCCGAAGATCAATCAGGTATTCTCTCTTCATCTTCTTCCTTCTCTTACTCTGTTTTACTTCTTTTACCATCATCTTGCCGAAAATGTTGCTCCGGAACTCTCCCGCTAAGGATCACCAGAAAAACAGCCCTCTGAAAAGTCAAGGAATCATCAAAGATTCCGCAAAGGAACGCTGTTGTTTCACTGATCCACAGATCGATAGAATCCGCTATTGCTTCCCAGCGAACACCGTATTTAAATCCTTTGATCCCACTGCCCTGAGTGATCATGTTTCTGAAAATTGGGTTGCCTTTCCTGTTGCACCATTCACCATAGGCTATACCTATCCTTTTCCGGCCTTTACCCAATCCTTCTTCTCTCTTACTGGCATTTCTTATATCCAAGCCATGCCAATGATCTGGAGCATTTTGCATACCCTTGAGAGGATCATTGAGCAGGAGGGGATTGACCTAGGAATGTCAGAGCTGGCCGAGATGTATGATCTCACTACCTTTGGATCCCACCGATACTTGTTCAAACGTAAGCCTGGTGAACAACACCCAATTTTTAAAGCCTCCAAGAATGACACCAACTGGAAACGGCGTTTCTTCTTCGTTCAAAGGGATTCTATCCCCAATGGAAAGGATCTACCAAGAAAATGGGCCACTCATGGTAGGATAGAGGATCCTGAGAAGGATCACCGGACAGTTTTCTTTTGTATGAGGATCACTGACACCCTTTTGTTTTTTGTTATGCAACTGTTACCGTCTCACATCTCATAGCATCTCCTGTCACTGAGGAACGACTCGCTGCTTTCAGAAGACTTGGTCCTGAAACAAGATCATTCAAGACAATCACCCAGGATTCACACGAGGTATCCTCAGGCTCAGTCACCATGTCAAGTAAGTATCCTGTTTAAAAATTTAAATAATTAGTTAAATAGAAATAGGATAAGGATACTTATCTTGCTTTGATTGTGCAGGTGCTGGAAAAGCTTCCAAATCTGCTTCTAAGTTCAGTGTGACCGATCTGGATAACGTCCGATCCTCCAAGAAAAAGCTTCCTGCTAGCCCAACTACTTCAATCCCCAAGGCACCCTCCAAAGGAAGGGGAGGCAAGAAAAGAAAAGCCTCTGAGGCTGAGGATCTGCAAGGCCTGTCTCTGATCCGCCACTAATTCCTCGAGTACTTCAACGATGTAAGGATCACTGTCCCTACTTGTATATCCTGCTTGTTTGAGGATCACCTGGTCCTGAACTGTTCTTTATCCTCTTTGCAGAAATTTGTTGAGATTGAAGATTATGTGGGGAACGTTGAGGAGCAGGATAGGAAGATTGCTGACCTCCAACAAGTTGCACTGCTCAAGGATCTCAAGATTGCCGATCTCCAAAAAGACCTCCAGAATGCCAAAAATGAGACGGCCAAGGTGCTAATTAATGCTGAATACGAGAAGCATGAGATCACCCAGGATGGCAAAGTCTCTGCTGCCATAGCGATGTATAAGAGCAAACTGCAGATGGCCTTGGAAGCTTAGGATTTTGACTTCGACAGGAGCAACTGGGATGTGGAAGGCTGGAAGGCAAGGCTGGATGAGCTGGAAGATGAGGAGGAGGCTGAAGAGATCCTGACGATCGAGGTTGGAAGCAGTGGCAAGGATCATGGTGGTGAAGCAAGTGGAGCTGGAGGTGGTGACGCAGCGAAGGTGTAGGCTGCATGATTGGGCAATGATGGACACTTCTAGACATAGCCGGAGCCCAATTTTTTAGTTTTGATGGTAGTTTTTGTTGAACAATTGTTGGTTTGTACTTGAACAATAGCTTTAGGGTTAAGGATCCAGGATCCTTTAGACAACAGGTAGGATTACAAATGGTGGAGGGATCCTCTGTTTGGGGGATGAAGCCATTGTGATCCTGCCGCCTTTTATTACCTGCATGTTATGACCACACAAACAATGGACACCCGTTGCCAACCCATGTGGACGGGCCACGTTTTGCTGGTAGAAACGTGGGTTGGCAATTTTGACAACTTTTGATGGTTAATCCTATGTTAATAAAATAACTTTAATCCTTTTTGGCTTATCTCTTGTGTTGTTTTCCTTTAATTTTCAATTGTACTAATATACACTTGTTTGAATAAGAAAAGTTGAACAAATTAAATAAGAGTATTTAGGATATGATCCAGGATCAAATATCCTACAGTTGAAAAATTCCAAAAAGTAGTATATTTTAAGGATCATTAGTTCAGTTGTCAAAGTATAAGGGTTATTCAAATGAATAATGAACAAAATTAAAATAGTTAAGGATCATACCTGAGGATCCAAGTTAGGATCCTAGTCCGTAATACCATAACCAGGATAACTATAAGACAAACCTTAGTAAGAAGTAAGGATCAAGGATCCTTGGTTGTTTAGCTTTAAAGACCTGAAATAGAACATAATTTGGGACTAAGCCAATATAAGTTAAAAGTTAGCAACTGGGGATAAGCCCAAGGATAACTCGGGACAAGCCCAAGGATAACTAGGGACAAGCCCAAGGATAACTGGGGACAAGCCCAAGGATCGTTTGTATACTGGAGTATGGCCCTAACTGGCGACTATCCAAACTTAGTGGCATGAAAATGCCAAAACCTTAGCTAACGTGAAAACGTTAGAAACCTTAGGAACGGATGTATGGTACGTCTACCATTATACGTAGGATCCTAGGTATAGCCAGTACAATGGAATTATCAGCCCCTAAAGCGAGTACTGGTCCCACTGCCATGAACTATACCAGGATCATCATGCGCTACTGGCGAAACTGGGGTCAAGCCCAAATAACTAGGGTCAAACCCAAGTAACTGGTTGCTTTTGTGGATAACCATCCTTTTGCTAAGGATACCAAAGTAAGGATCATCTGTGCTTTAAGGATCCTTCAAGGATACTCATGATGTGAGGATCATCTGTTCTGCGAGGATCCTACTCACATGAAATATTTCTTCAAGTGGACAGCATTCCAGGCTCTTGGTAGTAAATCACCTTCCATTGTTAGCAATCTATATGCCCCCTTTCCTGCCTCAGCTTTGATCAAATAAGGGCCTTCCCACTTTGGAGCCAACTTTCCATCAGCAGGATTGGTGGTATTCTGAAATGTTTTCCTTAGTACCATATCACCAACTTGGAATTTTCTAATCCTAACATTTTTGTTGTAAGCACCAGCCATTCGTTGTTGATAACTGGCCATCCTTATCCTAGCCAGATCCCTTATTTCTTCTATAGTATCTAGGTCTTGAACCAAGTTTTCATCATTTTCCTCAGGATCACGAATACTTGTTCTAGCAGTTGGGACCACCATTTCTGTAGGGATCACTGATTCTGCCCCAAATACCAAAGAGAATGGAGTCTGGCCTGTAGCATTCTTGGGGGTTGTCCTATCAGCCCAACGCACATAAGGTAACTCTTCTGCCCATTTCCCTTTCTTGGATCCAAGCTTCTTCTTCAAATTATTGATGATGATCTTATTGGATGATTCTGCCTGACCATTAGCTTGTGGGTGGACTGGTGTTGATGTTATCATCTTAATCCCCCAACTGTCACAAAAGTTAGTAGTTCTGCCCCCAATAAATTGGGAACCATTATCACATATAATTTCAGAAGGAATACCAAATCTAGTTATAATATTTCTTTTAATGAAGGATATGACTTCCTTTTCCCTGACTTGGGCAAAAGCTTCAGCCTCTATCCACTTGGAGAAGTAATCAGTCATAGCAAGCATGAACACTTTTCCACCAGGTGCCTTAGGGAGCTTACCAACTATATCCATACCCCATCTCATAAATGGCCAAGAGGAGGATATAGTGTTTTGGTCAAAAATCACACAAGGATAATGTAACCAAACTTTATGTAAACGGGGTATGATGCTTGGTTAATTATGAAAGTAAAGGATCACTTCTGTGATAAAGATGCAAAGACACAATGATTTATACGAGGAAAAAGCCCTTGATCAATGGATGATCTCCGGCATAAAAAACCTCGGGTGATGGCAACTACCGATCACCAACTTTAATATAATAAAAATGTAGTTACAACTTCGGATAGTAATGAGCTGAGTACAAGGATCACTGAGTGTCTAAGTGTTTGAGAGTTGTGTCGTATGTCGTGTGTGTTCTTCCGAATGAGGAAGAGGGGTATTTATACAAGTGTAGGTGACTTATTTTAGGTAAAATGACTAATTATCAGCTCATTACCCCTTTAGAAATAAAGACAATCTAGCCTAAATTGCTGCCCATGAATCAAGCCATGTTTCCATATCCTGTGCAACGTCTTTCTTCAATCAAGCTCTTGCCATAATTGTGAAGACGCGTCCCTGGATCATAATGCCTAGAGCATATCCTGCTAGATATTCCTGCAAAAATAACATTGCATTAAGCGAAGATGATCGTTAGTATGAGGATCCTATAATGTCCCATGATCCTGATCCTGAAGTCCTCCTGAGGATCGCTGTCTGCCAAAGAAACAAGGATCACTGGTTAGGATCACGTGTAAGGATCACCTATAATAAAAATCCAGCCCTAACAATTGCCCCCAAAATATAAGGAGTTAATTGTAAATAGACGAGTTATATTTTGTTTTGTTCTTATCTCCAACGGGCGACTCCGAATAACTAGCCGTTACACATGGACTAGCCGTTGTGATCATTACGTCATAGATGTGACAATCCCTGCAAATCATGATTATAAATAGGAGATAGGGTTAGGATCACTCTGCATTTAAATTCGAGATATCTTCCCTTTATAATCGCTACCGAAGACTGATCAGGTATCCTCTTCTTCTCTCTTTCCTTTCTTCCTTCTCTTAGCTCTGTTTTTTGCTTTTACTCTGTTTCCGTCTCGTCACAAACATGTTGCTCCGGAATTCTCCACACAAGGATTCCAAGAAGGATAGTCCCTTAAAAAGCCAGGGGATTATCAAGGATTCTCCTACGGAGAGGTGTTGCTTCACTGATGTTCACATAGACAGAATTCGTCATTGCTTTCCGGCGAATGCTGTTTTCAAGTCCTTCACACCTACCGCTCTGAGTGACTCTGTTTCGGATACCTGGGTGGCTTTTCCTGCTACTCCATTTACCATAGGGTATTCATATCCTTTTCCATTGTTCACCCGATCTTTCTTTTCCTTAACCGGCATTTCATATATCCAAGCTATGCCGATGATCTGGAGGGTTCTGTATACCTTCGAGAGGGTCATCGAGCAGGAAGGGATTGATCTGGGGATGGCGGAGTTAGCTGAGTTTTACGATCTCACCACCTTTGGTTCTCACCGGTATTTGTTGAAACGGAAAGCCGGGGAGGATCACCCTGTCTTCAAGGTTACTAAGAACGATACAAACTGGAAGCGTCGCTTTTTCTTTGTTAGGAGGGATTCCATCCCAGATGGGAAGGATCTGCCCAAGGAATGGGCCACTCATGGTAGGATAGAGGATCCTCGAAGGATCACTATTAGCCCTGTCTCATATAATGAGGATCACTAATATCTCTTTTTATCTTTTGTGCAGCTATATCCATTGCTCATCTGAAATTAAGCCCTGCTGCAAAAGAGAGAGTCCTAGCTTTTAAAAAGCTTAATCCTGAAATCAGAAGTTTCCAAGTCACCGTCCAAGATTCTCAAGAAGTATCCTCTGCATCTGCCACTATGTCAAGTAAGTATCCTTATAGAAAATAAATTAAATGTAGGATTGTTTGAGTAATAAAGCAACTTATCTTGTTTTTTTTGATTGTGTAGGTGCTGGAAAGTCTGCTAAGTCTGCCAAATCTGCCTCCTTGTTTGGGATTGATGATCTTGCCAAGGTCACGTCTTCGAAGAAGAAGACTTCGGTTGCTAGTCCTTCTGCTTCAGCCCCTAAATTACCCATTATGGGTAAGGGAAAGAAGAGGAAAGTTTCTGAGGATCTTCAGGGATTCCCCCTCCTCCGTCAGCAATTTCTTGATTCTGTCAACGAGGTCAGGATCACTGCCCCTGTTGGTTATCCTGATGGTTTTTGAGGATCACCCGTGTCTGACGTTATATCCTGTTGTTTTTGCAGAAACTTACTGAAATAGAATCTTATGTTGGCCACGTTGAAGATCAGGATCGCCAGATTGCCGACCTTCATCAAATGGGTGTGCTGAAGGATCTCAAGATCACTGATCTTGAGAAGAAGATCCGGGCCGTTAAGGATGAGGCTGTCAAAGCTTTGATCAAGTTCGATTATGAGAAGCATGACATTACTCAGGATGCTAAAGTCTCTGCGGCAATTGCTATGTACAAGATACAACTTCAGATGGCCGAGGAGGCTCAGGATCCTACCTTTGACAAAAGCTCGTGGGATGTTGAAGGTTGGAAGGCAAGGCTGGCAGACCTGGAGGACGAGGATGAGGCTGAGGAGATCCCCATGCTGGAAGGTGGTGATGCTGAGAAGGATCAAGGTGGAGATGCTGGTGGTGATGAAGCAGCGAAGGTGTAGGCTGCATGATTGGGCGATGATGGATATTGTTGACTAGGCCGGAGCCCAATTTTTTAGGTTTGATAGTGGTTTTTTGTGGTTGTTGATGGTTTGAAACAATTATGGTCTGTAATATCTGAACAATAGTTTCTTAGGGTTAAGGATCCTGGATCCTTTGAACAATAGGTAGGATTGCAAAAGGTGGAGGGATCCTCTGTTTGGGGGATGAAGCCTTTGTGATCCTGCCGCTTTTATTTCCCTGCACAATGCTAAGACCGCATAGACAATGGACACCCTTTGCCAACCCATGTGGACGGGCCACGTTTTGCTGGTAGAAATGTGGGTTGGCAATTTTGACAATCTTTTGAAAGGGTTAATGATCCTTTTATTTAATAATATAACTTAACTTTTCTGGCTTATCTCGTGTCGTTATCCTTTAATTATCCTCTTTTTTCTCAATTGTCTTTGTAGTATATTTATCAAGAGTTGAAAATATGTTTTAATAAATTTAGGATATGATCCTGGATCAAATATCCTGATATCGAAAATATTCAAAGCATTTTAGTTCAAGGATCATAGGTTTGGTTGTCAAAGTATAAGGGTCGGTTAGGATAATGAATATAATCAAAATAGTCAAGGATCATACCTGAGGATCCAAGTCAGGATCCTAACCTTCAATCGAGACAATCGTAGATAAGACTTTGATAGTTAATAAGGATTAAGGACCCTTATGTGTTTAGACTTCCAAAACCTGAAAAGTGAGATATAACTTGGGACTAAGCCAATGTAAAAGATAAATTAGTAACTGGGGACATGCCCAAAGGATAACTGAGAATGATCCCAGAGGATCACTGGGGACAAGCCCATAGGAATCTGGGGACAAGCCCAAAGGATAACTGGGGACAAGCCCAAAGGATCGTATGTAAACTGGAGTATGGCCCTTTCTGGCAACTATCCAAACTTAGTGACATGAAAATGTCAAAACCTTAGCTAACGTGAAAACGTTAGAAACCTTAGGAACGGATGTATGGTACGTCTACCATTATACGTAGGATCCTAAGTATAGCCAGTACGATGAGGTTGTCAGCCCCGAAAGTGGGTACTGGTCCCAAAGACGTGAACTATACCAGGATCATCGTGCGCTGCTGGCGGAAACTGGGGATAATCCCAAGGATAACTGGGGTTAGACCCAAGGATCTGCGGTGCTTTTGAAGATCTTTGACGATATGCTGAAGATACCTGAACTTATCATAACTCAAATGGTTTGTGAGTAGAGGATGAAGGATACATGATCCTTATCCTTAGGTAAAAAGTAAGAAAATGCAATAGTTTCAGGATAAGCATATTACCAGAGTAAGGATCACTGATATCTCCGGGATCCTTCAAGGATACTTCAAAGTAAGGATCACATTGAAGGATCATGTTCACATGAAATATCTCTTTAAGTGAACAGCATTCCAGGCTCTTGGTAACAAGTTTCCTTCCATGGTTAGCAACCTGTATGCCCCCTTTCCTGCTTCAGCTTCAATCAAGTAGGGGCCTTCCCATTTTGGTGCTAACTTCCCGTCAGCAGGATTGATAGTATTTTGAAATGCTTTTCTCAACACCATGTCTCCGACTTGGAACTTCCTTATTCTGACATTTTTGTTGTAGGCACCAGCCATTCTTTGTTGGTAGCTAGCCATCCTTATCCTAGCTAGATCCCTGTTTTCCTCAATAGTATCCAAATCCTGAGCTAGGATTGTAGCATTTTCTTCAGGATCACAAGCACTTGTTCTAGCAGTTGGGATCACCATTTCTGTTGGGATCACTGCTTCTGCCCCAAATACTAAAGAGAAAGGTGTTTGACCAGTGGCATTCTTGGGAGTTGTCCTATCAGCCCATAGCACATAAGGTAATTCTTCTGCCCATTTTCCTTTCTTGGATCCTAGCTTCTTCTTCAGATTGTTGATGATGATCTTGTTGGATGATTCTGCTTGACCATTGGCTTGTGGATGAACTGGTGTTGATGTTATCATCTTGATTCCCCAACTGTCACAAAAGTTAGTGGTTCTGCTTCCAATGAATTGGGAGCCATTATCACATACAATTTCAGAGGGAATGCCAAATCTAGTTATAATGTTTCTTTTAATGAAGGATATGACTTCCTTTTCTCTGACTTGAGCGAAGGCTTCAGCTTCTATCCACTTGGAAAAATAGTCAGTCATGGCAAGCATAAATACTTTTCCACCAGGTGCTTTAGGGAGCTTGCCAACTATATCCATTCCCCATCTCATGAATGGCCAAGAGGATGGTATGGGGTGTAGTAATTCAGCTGGTTGGTGAAGGATATTGCTATGTCTTTGGCAAGGATCACATCTCTTAGCATACTCTACAGCATCCCTTTTCATGGTTGGCCAGTAGTATCCTGTTCTAAGGATCCTTGAGAATAATGCCCTGCCCCCAGTGTGGTTTCCACAATCTCCTTCATGGAAGTCTCTCAACACTTCTTCAATTTCAGGATCCTCAATACATCTTAAATATGGTCCTGCAAGGGATCGTTTATATAGCATATTATTTAAGATTGTAAATTGAGATACCTTGATCCTGAAAGCTCTAGGATTTTCTCCCATTGGGATCTCTCCGTTTTGCAAGTATTTCATGATTGGTGGGATCCATGATCCTGAATAAGATTGAGCTTCTTCACTAGGGATTACTGCAGTATCCTCTTCTATTTCCATGGCTACTTGATTTTCAATAGCAGGCGCCAGGATATGGATGATAGGATACTTATATCTTCTGGAATTTTTAAGGATGATCCTAGGTTGGCCAATGCATCAGCTTCCGTGTTATCCTCCCTTGGTACCTGTGTTAAGCTAAAAGAAACAAAAGAGAGTGCCAATTCTTTGACTATCTCTAAATATTTGGTTAGTTTTTCACCTTTAACAGCATAGGATCCATTAAAGTGATTGGTGATCAATAATGAATCTACATATACTTCGAGATATCTTACCCCCATATCCTTAGCAATCTGTAAGCCAGCAATTAAGGCTTCATATTCAGCCTCATTGTTAGTTGCTTGAAACTCACAGGCTATGGAGTGGGGTATTATGTCCCCCTGTGGCGATTTTAGTAGGATCCCTAGCCCTGTGCCTTTGATATTTGAGGATCCGTCAGTATGTAGTATCCAAGGATCCTTGGTCTCATCCAGCTGCTGAACCTCCAATTCTGCTTCTATTTGTAGATCACTACTGAAATCAGCCACAAAGTCAGCTAGTGCTTGAGATTTAATAGCTGTTCTTGGTTCGTATCTTATATCATGGGCACTAAGCTTTACTGCCCACTTAGCCATTCTCCCTGACATATCTGGTTTCCTGAGGACATTCTTAATTGGAAAATTAGTTCTAACGACAATAGTATGGGTTTCAAAATAATGTCTTAACTTAGTCGATGCCATGATTAATGCGAGGATAAGTTTTTCGAGGTGTGAGTACCTGGATTCGGCATCAAGTAGACTTTTACTTACATAGTAGATAGGATATTGTGTACCTTCGTGATCCTTGACAAGGACAGCACTTACAGCGGTTGAGGATACCGCCAGGTATAAGGATAACACATCTCCTTTTTCAGGTTTTGCTAATGCTGGTGCTGAGGACATATATTCTTTAAGGGCTTGTAAAGCGTTCTCATGTTTCTCAGTCCACTCAAATTTCTTATTCTTCCTTAGGATATCGTAGAATTCT